>NC_086100.1:29055726-29353226 GCF_963921235.1 Mobula hypostoma
CTGCTTGAATAGAAAAGGGAGCAGCAGGTCACTGCAGCACAATAGAGCTTTGACCAGCAACCAAGCTGGACATTGGAAGTTTTGAGAGAGAGGAATTCACTTAAGTCCACTGTCCGAGTAGAAAAGGGAACAGCGGGTCACTTCAGCGCAGTAAGGCTTTGACCAATGACTAATACACCTTCAAGATTGATTAACAAGAGCAAATGAAAGGAAGGCAGGGACAAGCGCATTGGCCATCGTCAGAGCGGCCACTGTTGGAGTGGACAGAGTCAGAGTGGTAATCTAGAGGCATTACCTCTACAAGAGAGGCTTCAATCAGAGAAAGCCAAAAAAAGAAAGGCCCAAGGTTAAGATTTTTTCTCCTTCCCTTCTGCTCAGTTAGGACTGCAGAGATACCAGACGGGATAGTGGCATGCTCTTCTTGTCGGACATAGGAAGGCAGGGAGACCTCCAGTGTCCCTCATGACTACAACAGTGAGAAGTGCATCCAGCTGCAGCTTCTAACAATCCACATTAAGGAGTTGGAGCTGGAACTGGATGAACTCTGGATGATTCAGGAGACTGAGGGGTGATAGATAGGGCATGTAGAGACGTAGTTACACCCAAGGTGCAGGATGCAGGAAACTGGGTGACAGTTGGGAAGTGGAAAGGGATTGAGGAGCCAGGGCAGAGTACATCCGTGGCCATCCCCCTCAACAACATTTTTATCACTTTGAATACCATAGGTGGGATTGACCTAACAGAGGAAAGTCACAGTGGTCAGGTCTCTGGCACTGGGTCAGACTCTGTGACTCAGAAGGGAAGGGGGAGAAAAAGCACATGGTGCTGATAGGCGATTTGTTATTTAGAGGAATAGGCAAGAGGTTCTGTGGGTGAGAATGAGACTCCCAAATGGTATGTTGCCTCCTGGGTGCCAGGGTCTGGGACATCTTAGACTGAGTCCTGAGTGTGCTTAAGTGGGAGGATGAACAGCCAAAGATCATGGTCCATGTAGATACCAATGACATGGGTAGGATGTGTGATGAGGTTCTGCAAAGGAAGTTCAGGAAGTTAGGTGCTAAGTTAAAGGGCAGGACCCTTAGGGTTGTGATCTCAGGGTTGCTACCCATTCCACACGCTAGTGAGGCCAGAACAAGAAAGATTATACAGTTTAATATGTGGAGTTGGTTTAGGAGGGAGGGCATAAGATTTTTGGATCACTGGGCTCTCTTCCAGGTGAGGTTGGACCTGTTCAGAAGGGATAGTTTGCACCTGAACTGGAGAAGGGCTAATATCATAGCAGGAAGGTTTGTTAATGCTGCACAGTGGGGTTTAAACCAAAGATGCAGGAGGATGGATACCAGATTGCCGGAACAGTTAGTGGAAAGGTTGCGGAGACAGATGTTGGTAAGACCTCAGACAAAGTCAGGAAGCTTGGTGTGACCAATGTCCTGAGCTGCAAACGTTTCAATGCAAGTGTTGTAGGAAAGGTGGATGATAGTGCTGAAGATGAGGTACTAGTTTACAAACAGAGGCAGTGTGCAGTGAGGAGAGGCTGTTGATAGGGCAAAATTGCAGTCAACGGGATAAGTTGCATCATAAAAGGAGGGCAAAATCGCAAAGGGTGAATACAGGACTGAAGGTGTTATATTTGAATGCGTGCAGTGTGTGGAATAAGGTAGGTGAACGTGAGGCACGGTTACAGATTGGCATCTATGATGTTGTAGGCATCACTGAATCATGGCTGAAATAAGATTATAGCTGGGAGCTTAATGTCCAAGGATACACATTGTATTGAAAGAACAGGCAGGAAGGCAAGGGGATGGTGTTGCTCCGTTGGTAAAAAATGAAATAAAATCATTAGAACGAGGTGACATAGGGCTTTGGAGGTGCTGAGTCATTGTGCATAGAGCTAAGGAACTGCAAGGGTAAAAAGCCACTGATGGGGGCTGTATACAGACCCCAAACAGTAGTAAGGATATGGTCTACAAATTACAATGGGAGATAGAAAAAGCATACCAAAAGGGCAATGTTACAATAGTCATGGGGGATTTCAATATGTGGGTAGATTGGGAAACTTAGGTTGGTGCTGGATTCCAAGAGGGGGAATTTCTAGAATACCTACAAGATGGCTTTTTAGAGCAGCTCACGGTTGAACCCACTAAGGAATCAGCTATTCTGGATTGGGTGTTGTGCAGTGAACCGGAATTGATTAGAAAGCTTCAGGTAAAAGAACCCTTAGGGGACAGTGCTCATAATGTACTCAGACCCCGCAAAGCGCTGATTTTGTTTCAAAGCGGTCATTCTTAATTGAAATATTTAAAAAAGACAAAAATTCATTCTAAACAACACTGAAAACTTCTTAAGAGCAGCCGCTGTTACAGTAAACATTCAATCAGCCAATGAGAGCGCTTTACATGTGCTCTGAGCCACTCAGAGCCAATCACGTGTTAGTTCACACTCTGCCTCCCCTGCATGTGTAAACGTTCTTGCTCCCTCACCAATTTATTCCATTTTTTTCACCCATAATGTCTGGGAAATGGCTTGCAACTTCCAGTGAAGGGAGTACATCTACGATATCTAGGAAAAGCATTAGCAGAAATAAATGTGCAGACTATTTTCTAAATGGGGAGAAAATATGAAAATCTGAGATGCAAAGGGACTTGGAAGTCCTTGTGTAGAACACCCTAAAGGTTAACTTGCAGATAGAGTCCGTGGTGAGGAAGGTAAATGCAATGTTAGCATTTATTTCAAGAGGTCTAGAATACAAGAGCAGCGATGTGATGCTGAGGCTTTATAAGGCACTGGTGAGGCCTCACCTTGAGTATTGTGAAGAGTTTTCAGCTGTTCATCTGAGAAAGGATGTGCTGGCATTGGAGAGGGTCCAGAGGAGGTTCACAAGGATGATTCCTGGAATGAAAGGAATGTTTGATGGCTCTGGGTTTGCACTCACTGGAATTTAGAAGGATGAGGGTGGATCTCATTGAAACCTTTTGAATGTTGAAAGGCCTAGACAGAGTAGATGTGGAAAGGATGTTTCCCATAGTAGGGGAGTCTAGGTCAAGGAGGCACAGCCTCAGGATAGAGGGGCATCCATTTGAAACAGCGATGCGGAGATACCTCTTTAGCTAGAGGGTGGTGAACTTGTGGAATTTATTACCACTGGCAGCTGTGGAGGCCAGGTCATTGAGTGTATTTAAGGCAGAGCTTGATAAGTTCTTGATTAAACATGCATTCAAAGGTTACGGGAAGAAGGCAGGAGAATGGACCTTATGAGGGGGAGAAAAAGATCAGCCATGATTGAATGGTGGAGCAGACCTGATGGGCCAAATGGTCTAATTTTGCTCCTATGTCTTATGGTCTGATGGTCTATGGGTGTGAAACTCCTCGGATTTCAGGCAGAACCAGTCATTCAAAATATTGTTGAAAAGGCCAATGAAGGGGGATTAGAGGATGTTAAAGAAGGCAATGCTGAACAATTATTGCATTCTCACGGTGAGAGCCTTAATAATGAAGAGCATTGAGAATTGGCAGAGCAATGCATCCTGGGTGAATCTGAGGACGTGGATGGAGAAGAGGAAACACCAGCAAGAAACCTCACCACAGAATTCCTCAGCACTAGCATCGCCACAATCGCATGGACCAGTTCATTGATAATGACCCTGACTGGCAGTGAAGCAATCAGGCAAAGAGAGGTGTTCTCAACATGATTTCCTGCTATCAGGAACTGCTTCATGAGAGGAAACTTAAGAAAAGGCAGTCAAATCTCAGTGTCTAATTGAAGAAGAAGTCGAAGTTAGTGGAGGACCCACAGCCTGGCCTCTCCTCCAAGATGTAACCACCACTTGCTTCCCTCCCCTGCTGCCGTGATGTGTTGCTGCTCCACTGATGAACAGGTTAGGCCTATTTGTGGGTTTGTGACTCCACGAATTACTGTGTGTACATAAAATAATATACCATATATCTCGGGTTTGGTTTTGTTTATCAGGCACACATGTCTATTTACATAATGTTATCATGACCCCGCATAGCGCTGATTTATGTAGCGCACCACCTCCGAGGAATGCGTCCGCAGCGTAAAGCAGAGTCTGAGTGTATGATCGAATTCATCCTGAAGTTCGAGAAGAAGAAGCTGAAGTTAGTTTTAGTGGAGTAAAGGGAATTACAAAGGCGTGAGAGAGGAGTTGGCTAGAATTAATTGGAAAACACTGGCAGGGATGAAGCAGAGCTGCAATGGCTAGAATTTCTGGAACTAATTTGGAAAGCACAGGATATATACATCCCAAAGAGGAAGATGTATTCTAAAGGACAGGTGACATGACTGTGGCTAAATGAGGTCAAAGCAAGCTAAAAGTCAAAAAGAGGGCATATAATAGAGAACAAAATTAGTGGGAAGTCAGAGGATTGGGAAGCTTTTAAAACCAACAGAAGGCAACTAAAAAAAGTCATTAAGAAGATAAAGGTGGAATACGAAGGTAAGCTAGCCAATAATATTAAAGAGGATACCAAAAGTTTCTTCAGTTACATAAAGTGTAAAAGAGAGGCGAGAGTGGATATTGGACCATGGAAAATGCTGCTGGAGAGGTAGTCAAGCAGGACACGGAAATGGCAGATGAACAGAATAAGTATTTTGCATCAGTCTTCACTGTGGAAGACACTAGCAGTATGGTGGAAGTTCCAGGTGTCAGGGGTCATAAAGTGCATGACGTTACCATTACTAGAGAGAAGGTTCTTGGGAAATTGAAAGGTCTGAAGGTAGATAAATCACTTGGACCAGATGGTGTATACCCCAGGGTTCCGAAAGTGGTGGCTGAAGAGATTGTGGAAGTATTAGTACAGATTGTTCAAGAATCACTAGATTCTGGAATTGTTCTCGAAGATGGGAAAATTGCTAATGTCACTCAACTCTTCAAGAAGGGAGAGAAGCAGAAGAAAGGACACTATAGGCCAATTAGTCTGACCTCAGTGGTTGGGAAGATGTTGGAGTCGATTGTTAAGGATGAGGTCTTAGGGTACCTGGAGGCACATGATAAAACAGGCTGGCATCAGCATGGATTCCTCAAGGGAAAATCTTGCCTGACAAATCTGCTGGAATTCTTTGATGAAATAACAAGCAGGAGAGACAAAGGAGAATCAGCTGATGTTGTGTACTTGGATTTTCAGAAACCCTTTGACAAGGTGCCACACATGGGGCTGCTTAACATGCTATGAGCTTATATTACAGGAAAGATCCTAGCATGGATAAAGCAGTGGTTGATTGGCAAAGAGTGGGAATGAAGGGAGCCTTTTTTTGGTTGGCTGCCAGTGACTAGTGGCGTTTCACAGGGGTCTGTGTCAGGATTAATTTTTTTAACATTATATGTCAGTGATTTGGATGATGGAATTGATGGCTTTGTTGCAAAGTTTGCAGACAATATGAAGATTGGTGAAGGGACAGGTAGTTTTGAGGAAATGCTGCAGAAGGACTTAGACAGATTAGAAGAATGGGCAAAGAAGTGGCAGATGGAGTACTGTGCCAGGAAGTGTATGGCCATGCACTTTGGTAGAAGAAATAAAAGGGGAGACTATTCCTTAAATTGAGAGAAAATGCAAAAAATCTGAGGTGCAAAGGGACTTGGGAGTCCTTGTACAGGATTCCCTAAAGGGTAATTTGCAGGTTGAGTCTGTGGTGAGGAAGGCAAATGTGATGTCTGCATTCATTTCTAGAGGACGAAAATAAAACAGCAAGGATATAATGTTGAGACTTTATAAAGCACTGATGAGACCTCACTTGGAGTATTGTAAGGATCTCACTTGGAGTATTGTAAGGAGGTTTGGGCTCCTTATCTTATGATAATTGTGAACTCATCCAAATAAAAATAAAATTAAAAAAAAAAGAAAGGATGTGTTGAAACTGGAGACAGTTCAAAAGAGGTTCACAGTAATGATTCCAGGATTGAATGGCTTTCCATATGAAGAAGGTTTAATGGCTCTGGGCCTGTGTTCACAAGAATTCAGAAGAATGAGAGGTGACCTCATTGAAACATATCAAATGTTGAAAGGGTTTGATAGAGTGGATGTAGAGAGGATGCAGGAGAGTCTAAGACCAGAGGACACAGACTCAGGATAGAGGGATATCCTTTTAGAACGGAGATGAGGAGGAATTTCTTTAGCCAGAGAATGGGATTCTGTGGAATTCATTGCCACGGGCAGCTGTGGAGGCCAAGTCTTTATATATATTTAAGGCAGAGGTTGATAGATTCTTGATGGGTGAGGGCATGAAGTGATATGGGGTGAGGGCATGAATTTGGGGCTGAGAGGAAAATTGGATCAGCCGTGATGAAATGGTGGAGCAGGCTCGATTGGCCAAATGGCCCAATTCTGCTACTATGTCTTATGGTCTTATATTCATAAAAATAGTAATTTCTCCTAAAAATTTCAATAATTAAATTGGTTCAAATTCTGTGTTCTCTTACTTTTTATACCCTGAATTTAACTTAAATTTAATCTCCTTACACAGTAGATCCTTAACTTTTTTGAAGACAATAAATCCTTAAAATTTGGTTTCAGCTGAACCATGCTGGGATCAGGGTCCTGGCAAATTGTATTACTAGGGCTGCGAAAAGGGCTTTAAACTAAATAGTGTGTATGGGGTAGTTAACAGTTTGGAAAAGTAAGGTAAAAGGGAAAGAGAACCCAGGAGAGGTTATGAAGTCTGCAGCATGAAGAAAAAGACAAAAAGTTTAGGAAAGGATATGATTTTAACTTCTTGTAACATGGGGGCAAAAATGAAATGGGTTTGAATGCAGGATTGAAGGTGTTATATTTTAATGCACACAGTAACTGGAATAAGGTAGATGGTCTTGTAGCACAGTTGGAAATTGGCAGGCATGACATTTTGTGCATCACTGAGTTGTAGCCAAAAGTTAGGAGCTTAACATACAAGGATACACATTGAAAGAACAGGTAGATAGGCAAAGGAGGTGGTTGGCTCTGTTGGTTAAAAGTTAAATCAAATCCTTAGGAAGAGGTGACATTGGATCGGAAGATGTAGAATCCTTGCTGGGAGAGTTAACCTGCAAGGGAAAATAATCTCTGATGGGAGTTATATACAGCCCAGAATGTGGGGTACAAGTTATAACAGGAGATTTAAAAAAGGCACATATTGTATCATTCCACATCCCATTCCCATTTTGATATGTCTGCCTTCTATATATTGGCGAGACCC
This sequence comes from Mobula hypostoma, assembly GCF_963921235.1. Classification (NCBI taxonomy): domain Eukaryota; kingdom Metazoa; phylum Chordata; class Chondrichthyes; order Myliobatiformes; family Myliobatidae; genus Mobula; species Mobula hypostoma. The sequence goes on from NC_086100.1 coordinate 29,062,913, forward strand.
GACACAGACTGGGATATCATTTCACTGAAGACCTACGCTCGGTCAGCCAGAGAAAGCAGGATCTCCCAGTGGCCACACATTTTAATTCCACATCCCATTCCCATTCTGATGTGTCTATCCACGGCCTCCTCTACTGTAAAGATGAAGCCACGCTCAGGTTGGAGGAACAACACCTTATACTCCGTCTGGGTAGCCTCCAACCTGATGGCATGAACATTGACTTCTCTAACTTCCACTAATGCCCCACCTCCCCCTCGTACACCATCTGTTATTTATTTATATACACACATTCTTTCTCTCACTCTCCTTTTTCTCCCTCTGTCCCTCTGACTATATCCCTTGCCCATCCTCTGGGCTTTTTTCCCCCTCCCCCTTTTCTTTCTCCCTGGGCCTCCTGTCCTATGATCCTCTTGTATCCCCTTTTGCCTATCACCTGTCCAGCTCTTGGCTCCATTCCTCCCCCTCCTGTCTTCTCCTATCATTTTGGATCTCCCCCTCCCCCTCCCACTTTCAAATCTCTTACTAGCTCTTCCTTCAGTTAGTCCTGACGAAGGGTCTCGGCCTGAAACGTCGACTGTACCTCTTCCTAGAGATGCTGCCTGGCCTGCTGCGTTCACCAGCAACTTTGATGTGTGTTGCTCATGTTATATTTATTTTACATTGTATTGGCAATGTTACAATCGTCATGGGGGAGTTTTAAGTCTGGGTAGAAATCAACATGCAGTACCTCAAGCACTCAGCTGCAACATGTTATGGACTTCTACAACCAGACTGCACACTCCTGAAGAGAAAAATTCATGAAGTTGGGCAAAGGTGGTGTTGGGAACAGAGGAACCAAACCAGACAAATATCTGCTTTCAATTGACAGGATGTTACGATTGTCATGGAGCATTTCAATCTGCGCGTAGATTGGAAAAATCAGGTTGGTGCTGGATCCCAAGGGAAAGAATTTATAGAATACCTACGAGATGGATTTTCAGAGCAGCTTGAAGTCCAGTCCATTTGGGAAAAGACGATTCTGGATTGGGTGTTGTGTAATGACCCAGATTTGATTAGGGAGCTTAAGGTAAACGAAACAGTGATCATAATATAAGATTCACCCTGCAGTTTGAGAGGAGGAAGCTATAAGCAGATAGATCAGTATTACAGTGGAGTAAAGGGAATTGCAGAGGCATGACAGGAGCTGGCCCAAGAGGACTCTAGTAAAGATGGCGGCAGAGCAGCAATAGCTGGAGTTTCTGTAGAGCAGTTCAGAAGGGGCAGGATAGATTCATCCCAACAGAGAAATATTCTAAAGGGAGGGTGAGGCTGTCAAGGGAAGTCGAAGAGAGCCTAAAAGCTAATGAGAAGGCATATAATATTGCAAAAAAAAATAATTAGACGGAAGTTAGAGGATTGGGAAGCTTTCAAAAACCAACAGAAGGCAATTGAAAAAGCCATAAGGAGAGAAAAGCTAGCCAATTATATAAAAGAGGATACCAAGTTTTTTTCGACATATAAAGACTAAAGGAGAGGCAAGAGCACATATTGGACCACTGGAAAATGATGCTGGAGAGATAGTGATAGGGGACAAAGGAATGTGGATGAAATCAATAAGTATTTTCTGTCAGTCTTCACTATGGAAGACACCAGTAGTATGCCAGAAGTTCGAGAGTGTCAGGGGGCGGAAGTGAGTGAAGTCACTGTTAATAAGGAGAAGTTGCTTGGGAAGCTGGAAGGTCTGAAGGTTGATAAATTACCTGAACCTGATGGACTGCACCCCAGGGATCTGAAGGAGGTAGCTAAAGAGATTGTGGAAGCATTAGTAGTCATCTTTCAAGAATCACTGAATTCTGGAATGGTCGGAGGACTGATGGCCTTCATTAGTCAACAGTTACCAAGAGAATGCAGGAGAATGGGGCTGAGGTGGAAAATACAACTGTCAATACAAATGACAGGAAATTATAAACTAGTTAGTCTGACTTCAGTGTTGGGAAGATATTAGATTCATATATTAAATAAAAAGTTTTAGGTAACTTGGAGGCATATGATTAAATATGACAAAGTCAGCAGGATTTCCTCAAGGGAAAATCTTACCTGACAAAGCCATAGGCTGCCTGTGACTAGTGGTGTTCCGCAGGGGTCCCTGATGGGACCACTTCTTTTCACACTATATGACAATGATCTGGATGATGGAATTGATGACTTTGTGGTCAAGCATGAGGTTGGTACAAAGATAGGTGGAGGGACAGGTAGTGTTGAGGAAGCAGGGACTCTGCAGAAGTATAGATTAGGAGAATGGGCAAAGAAGTGACAGAAGGAATACTCAGTAGGGAAGTGTATGGTCTTGCACTTTGGTAGAAGGAATAAAAGGGGATCAAATTCAGAAATCAGAGGTGCAAAGGGACTTGGGAGTCTTCATGCAGGATTCCTAAAAGGTTAACTTACAGGATGAGTCAATGGTAAGAAGAGCAAATGCAATATTAGCATTCATTTCCAGAGGACTAGAACATAAGGCAAGGATGTAATGCTGAATCTTTATGAGGCACATGGAGAGGATACTTCATGTAGGGGGAATCTCGGACCAGAGGGCTCAGACTCAAAGTACAAGGATATCACTTTAGAACAGAGATGAAGAGGTACTGTATTTCTTTAGCCAGAGGGTAGTGAATTTATGGAATTCATTGCCATGGATGGATGTAGAGGCCAAGTCTTTTCATATATTTAAAGGGGAGGTTGATAGGTTCTTGATTAGTAAGGGTGTCAACAGTTATGGAGAGAAGACAGGAGAATGGGGTGGATGGGGTTAATAAATCCGACATGATAAAATAGCAGAGCAGAATCAATGGGCCGAATGGCCTAATTCTTCTCTTATGTCTTATAGCTTATTTAGATTTTGCAGTTTGTTATTCCACTCCTGCAACTTGACTTCAGTGATATTAGAGTCCTTTATTAATTGTGAAGTTTTGGGTAACTTGGAGGCACATGATTAAATAGACCAAAGTCAGCATGGTTTCCTTAAGGAGAAATCTTATCTGACAACTCTGTGGACTGCTGCTGATAAGTGGTATTCTGCAGGTATAGTGTTCTTCTCACCACCCACACCCATGACCTTTATAATTATCTTATAGACTAATGGGGCTTTTAAGCTATTAATTCTTTCTTGAGGAGAAAATTATCCAACAGAACAAATTTGAGCCTTTAGGTAATCCCAGGGAATTTCTGTGTTTATTATTAAAAATGTGAATATTTTGAGTGAGTTGGCATAAAGCAAAACCTCTCCCTACCCAGGTATTCTGCTACTAGTAAAGTATTAAATGTCCCACTAATAGCCCAGGATCAGTTCCTCTACCTGTGTCTACATTGAGAAGAATCAAGGAAAATCTCTCATCACATAAACACCTCATTCAATTTTGCAAACACGCCCAACAGCATAATCTCTGGGAGAGAGCAAACCATGAATGAAACATTTCTCTGTGAAACCTACTGGCTTATTTTATTTCAAAATCTGTTTCTTGAGTCATAGCTAAATTTTTATCGGATGAAATCGATCATTGAGGATTTGAAACCTCTCATATATTAAAAAAACATTGATAATTTGAGGCAGGGAATGTCCACTATTTCTCAAGCTCAAGAGCTTGTGCAACACTCGATAGCATTAAATGATCACTCCTGTTAAGTTGGGAGATCAGTAAAAACAAGCTTGCAAGTGTTTTAGACAAAGACATTTTGAAATTCTTTTTGGTGACATGTATTTGTCTGAAAATCTATATTTGCAGTCAGTGAATCTAAATGTTCCAGGTGATATTCAGAGAAGTGTATTTTAAAACTATACGTTGTTGTAGAACACTGAATAGGTGGTCCTTTTATGGAACTTGCACCCATTGGGCCAAGTGTACATTTGACTTCTCTGCATAGATTTTCAAGATAGTTTAGCCTTGGGGATTTCCAATGGGAAATAGGTTCCCTTTGATCAACTATGAAGGACATAATATCTATTACAAGCATGTGCTCTGCCTGCCAGTTTTTGTCCTTTATTAATGCAGTGAGAAGCTTACTCCACCTTATAAGTAGGTTGCAGCTCTTGTGCTCCATACTCAAGGGTGAGGAGGCCATGACATTGAAGAACAGGGTTGAATCTCCAGATCCTAATATGTCCATCGTAGAGTAATGCAGAATGGAATCAGGCCTTTCGGCCTGGCTGGTCCATGCTGCCCAGAATACCCCTCCCCCACTAGTCTTAGTTGCCCACCTTCAATTCCCAGGTTGGTGAATCCCAAATTGGAGGTGTAACAAGAGCTGGTGTGTGCCCCCCTGCTCAAGCCACACCATTTAATCATGGCTAACTTATTATCCCTCTCAGTCCCATTCTCTTATCTTCTCTGTTACTTTTGAATCCTTTACTAATCAAGAATCAATCCACCTCAGAATCAGGTTTATTATCACCGGCATGGGACGTGAAATTTGTTAACTTCCACTTTAAATATTGTTAACCTCCACTTTAAATATACTCAATGACTTGGCCTATGCATATAATCTAAGACCTCACTATTCATGGCCCTCATTACTTTCATATCCATCATATTCTCACTAGTAAACTCCAAGGAGAAATAGACCTTAAAAATCTCAGCCATCTCCTGTGGCTCTACACAACTTATTTTCATGGGCAGTGTCACAAAAACTGTGGGTCAACTGTCTAAGCAAAATAACAAGTTGGCTTGAGTCACAAAAATAGATGGAGGTGCTTTTATTTACAAAAATAGTGGGAAAACAAAAACTTGGACGTCAACATCAAAACAAGAAAAAAACTGACAAAAATATAATATATATACAGCTTGCAATTGTCACCTGTCTGGTTAACAGCCACCCTCAGACTAAACACACACAAAAAAAAACCCCAAAGCCTTACTAACCCGAGACTTGCAACTGCTAAGCCCAGCCCCCTAGACCAACCAAAAGCTAATTAGCTCAATTATCTCCCATTTCACACAATCTGAAACTCTACTGCCAGTTCTCACAATAAACACATTTACCTCATTATAGGATTCACCATTTCCCGATTAAATAACTTAAATAAACCCCAAAACTTTACCACAAGATGAGTAATTAGGTAACATAACCCTTGACCCAATTACAGATGGTATCCTCCACCATCAGCACACCTGTGCAGGTTGCTGCTGCCTCTATACGAGACAGCTCTATTCAGCAGCTCTGGTTCAGACTCAGTGACTACTACTGCTGGGGATGAGTGCTTTACTGAGTGTGTCAGGTGCCGGCCATAGTCAGTGACGGGCCTTCGTTACAGGCAGATACAGACAAAATTTAAATGCGGAGTAGGGCTTATATGGGCTTGCACATCTTCAATAATATGAATGAAATTAAGATCACACATAGAAAACCTGTCATGTCCTATGACTTCCAAAGCAAAGCTTTGTATTAGAAAACCACTGTGGATTGTTATCTCCTTCAAATTTTTTTTATAGTATTTGCATGTTCAAAGTTCAAAGTAAATTTATTATCTAAATACATATATATATGTCCTCATATATTACCCTGAGATTCATTTTCTTTTGGACTTTTGCAATAAATACAAACAACTGCAGTAGAATCAATGAAAGACTGCACAAGACAAAGACTGATAAACAACCAATATGCAAAAGGTGCAAACACGAGGAAATCTGCAGATGCTGGAATTTCAAGCAACACACATCAAAGTTGCTGGTGAACGCAGCAGGCCAGGCAGCATCTCTAGGAAGAGGTACAGTCGATGTTTCAGGCCGAGACCCTTCGTCAGGACTAACTGAAGGAAGAGCTAGTAAGAGATTTGAAAGTGGGAGGAGGAGATCCGAAATGATAGGAGAAGAGAGGAGGGGGAGGATGAAGGCATCAAATTGTGCAAACATAAAAAGAAAAAAACAACCTAATAAAAAAAATAAATATTATTGAGAACATGAGTTGTAGAGTCCTTGAAAATGTACATCTCACAAGTGATTAATATAGGATATTCATGGAACAATTTATTAAAATCAAATCTTACCAGAACAAACAAATAGAAAGAAAGTGTTATCTATACCAGCTAAACTGAATCAGAATCAGATTCAGGTTTAATATCACCAGCATAAGTTGTGAAATTTGTTAACTTTATGGCAGCAGTACAATGAAATACATGATAAATAAACAGAGTTACATTAAGTATATGTATATCTATTAAATAGTTATTTTAAAATGAGTAGTCCAAAATAACAGAAATTTAAAAAATAGTGAGGTAGTGTTCATAGGTTTAATGTCCATTTAGGAATCAGATGGCAGAGATGGAAGAAGCTGTTCCTGAATCACCGAGTTTGTGCCTTCAGGCTGATGTACCTCCTTCCTGATGGTAACAGTGTGAAAAGGGCATATCCTGGGTGGTGGGGATCCTTAATAATGGATGCCGCCTTCTTACAGCATCGTTCCTTGAAGATATCTTCGATACTGCAGAGGCTGTTACCCATGATGGAGCTGACTAATTTTATACATTGCTGCAACTTATTTCAATCTTGTGCAGTAGCCCCCTCCCCCCAATACCAGACAGTGATGCAGCCAGTTAGAATGCGCTTGATGATATGTTTGTAGATGTTTTCGAGTGTTTTAGTTGACAAACTAAATCTCCTCAAAATCCTAATGAAATATGGCCGCTGTCTTGCCTTCTTTATGGCTGCATCAATATGTTGCATCCAGGTTATGTCCTCAGAGATATTGACACCCAGGAGCTTGAAGTTGCTCACTCTCTCCACTTCTGATCCCTCTCTGAGGACTGGTTCCCTCATCTTACCCTTCCTGAAGTCCACAATCAGCACTTTGATCTTGCTGACGTTGAGTGCCAGGTTGTTGCTGCACTCCTGTACGCCCTTTTGTCACCATCTGAAACTCTGCTGACAATGGCTGTATCACTGAAGTGAGCTCATGTATTTTCTGACCATTATTAAATATGAATTAACACACACAACATGCCAGAATAAAATTGGTGTGTTTCTCATGAAGTACCCAGTAAAACAATTCGACCCTAAAATGTATTCCAGTCAGCTTTTGCTCCAATCTGTCTTAAAGACTGCAATCTCTTCAAGCAATAATCATTTTTCATCTCTCACTACAGCTGCATTTATGTGACCACTGGTTCATCTGACCAGCCTTCCTTTGATGATTTTATAGGGTGATTTTCTTCACAAATGCCATTGGTCTGGGGGCATAAAGTTGAAACATTTGACACAAATGAACAAGAATAGCTGTGTCTGAGGGGAAGGATTCAAACCAGAGTTGTCTAAACATGATTGCACTAATTCTGTTATCTTTAAATGTATTTTTACACATAACACATAGCAGTCTGGGTTCCTACTCATTTGGGTGCGATTTGAAAGTGATGTTGTCCCAGCATAAAGGATGGAAAAAATGAAGTGGGAGGTGTGAATATAGCACTCCTCTTCATTTGATTCTTCAACTGAAAAGACTGTGTGTTCCAGGCAGGTTCTTCCTCTGCCCACAGACATACCGTCTGTGCAGAATGGGCAGAAGTCCAGTACTTCCTGCTCCAGCACTGGTGGTTTAGTACATCACAAAGAGTGTGCGCTGCCCAATTATACCCATGTCAGCAATTAACCGGCTCACCCTTTGGAACGTGGGAGGAAACCTGCGCAATCAGGGGAAGAACATACAAGCAACTTACAGACAGTGGCTGGAAATGAAGTTGACCCGATAAAGGGTCCCAGCTCGAAACGTTGACTGTTTATTCCGTCCGTAGATGCCGCCTGACCTGCTGAGCTGCTCCAGCACGTTGTGTGTATCGCTCTGGATTTCCAGCATCTGCTGTGCCTCTTGTGTCTGGAAGTGAACCTGGCTGTGCTAACCACTACGTTACCCTGCTGCCCAAAAGAGATTGCGAAGGAACCACACCTGGTAACTGAGGGAGCAGATTATATTTCCACTGAGCCTAAAGACCTCAATTATGATCAAACTTTACTAAATTACGAGTGAATCATCAAATCCACACATGGATTTCTCAGGAGAAAGACCCCTTTTATGATATTTTGAGTATCCACCTGTGTTCCTTGGTCTTCAAGAACCACTTTGAACCCGGGACATTCTCTGCAGGGTTCATGCCTTTGTACGCATTCTGCCAGACCCCGACACGCACACACGTAGTACATTGAGGAATGTTCTTTGAAATGGTTATTATGAACCACAAGGGAAGGGAACATCACCATGACAATCAGATACCATGATGGCCATTTAACAACAAAGGACCATGCAAGTCATGGGGAGTTAAATAATGGACCAGGAAACTAATTCATTTTAAGACTAAGTGCTGTACAAACCAACTGTAAGTGCTCAGGGCCATCTTGCAGCAAACTGAGAAGTAGAATCTTCAAGAACAATGAGCAGGGTACAGTATATACCGTAGAACAAAGTGAGTTTTAGCATATAAAATCTGACCAGGTAATTACTAAACTGTTTTCTATTCTTAACGCCATAATCTTCATTTGAGATGACCCCACTTTCATGTAATTTCAACCACTGAATACATGTATATGGGAAATTTAGGTGCATGTTCTCTTTAAAGCTGATGGATAGAAAATTTAGGGAACATTTCTCAGGACCTGTGATACCTGTCCCAATAAGCAAGGCTCCACGTCAAGAGAAGCAATTTGTTAAGTCACTACCGAAGTAGGAACCTAAAATCACCAAGAGAGGCAGAGCATAGGTTGGCGGTCATGTGCCAGCATCCTACCTGAAATCACCTTACTCTGAATAGAAGGAATAACGCACTGCGGTAAACCTCAATGCTAAGTAAAGAACGTGCACAGGTATAGATGAATATATTGCTCGGAATTTATGTCCTTCCCACTTCAGACCTCTGTTCTTCTCTCTTCTGGGAAGACATCTAATTTTAATACTGCATATTGTTGATATGCTTCGGAGGTGTAAACTGAGCATTATAAAGTAAATTGAATCATGCCGCAGAGGCAATTATCCACATCCAGGCAGCATGCACTTAAAGTAACATGAAGAGACTAGAACAGCTGCCCACTGAGCTGGTGATAAATGGGACTGGATTGAGGCAGTTTTATTGTTGTCTCAGGTGTTGGATCTTACCACCATACACCATAACTCTAAAGGCACTAGCATAGTAATCAACTATTAGTGAAAAACTGCAACTAAACAGAAGGATCATCTGGTAGATTATGGTTGTTTGGTGAACAGACACCTCTTTACCTTCTGGATGCTGAACCTCACTCTCCAGCACCTTCTCCTACTTCCACCAAGAGCCTGGTCCACCATTGAACACCAGACCATATTTTCTTCCAACATGCCATTGATATTTTGAAAATATTTCTCTTTTTGTTCATTGTTTTTCAGTCACGCAACCCACTATTTCCTTATTTAAGATCTGTAATCTTTTCATAAAACAATTTATAATATTTGTCAGCAGGTAATCACTGTTCATATTGTAATACGATTGCAAATGCCAGTATCCTTCTGTACTTGCAACTTATATTTCCACTGGATCCATATCTTTTCTTGTTGTCCCTTTGCCATCTTTTTTTAGCTGTGCAACATCAGGGGCAGAATCAGGTTTATTAGGTCGTGAAATTCTGTTATTTTGTGGCAGCAGTTCAGTGCAATACATAAAAGACACTGTAAGTTACAATGTGAAATATTAAAAATATATGATAGTGCAAAAAGGAAGCAAAATAGTGTCATAGGTTCATGGACCATTCAGAAATCTGGGGGCAAAGGGGAAGAAGGTGTTACTCAAATTTGAGTGTGAGAGTTCAGGCTCCTGTACCTCCTCCCTGTTGGTAGCAATGAGAAGAAGGCATATGCTGAAAGGCGAGCATCCTTACAGATGGATGTGGCCATCTTGAAGCATTGCTTTCTAAAGATGTCCTTGATGGTCAGGAGCCTGGCACCCATGATGGCGCTGGCTGAGTTTACAACCATTTGCAACTTTTATCAAGCATTCGCATTTGTGTCTCCACATCAAACTGTGATGCAACCAATCAGAATGATGTTCACGGTACAGCTGTAGAAATTTGCTAGGGTCTTAGGTGACATACCAAATCTCCTCAAGTTCATCAACACTTTTTCTCCACCTTTCACCCTGTCACAGACCTTCTCTCCTTTTTATTTGCTCCTCACTCATTCTGATTCTTGCTTGGATCTATTACATCTCTAACCTTTTTCCAGTTTTGCTAAAACTTTAACTGCTCCTCTCTCCATAGCTCTTGTGTGACCTACCCAGTATAAACAGATTTTACATTCTTATTCCATAATTCTTATTTCTCATACAATAAGTTTTAGAACAAGCAGTAGATTCTATGATGTGGGCTTGAAAAAGGTCACTATCACAATGAAGCTTCATGGTGTCCAATCAATCTGAAAACATCTACACAATAAACAGTCAATGAATAAATAATTTTGACCTGACTTGGGTGATGAGCGTTTATTATTACAAGATGACCCTAGAGATGACAGCTGACTACTTGAAAAGCCTTACATGCACTTTGCCTGCATTTGGCAGATTGTACTGTGCAGGGACATTTGCAGCTTTCAGAAATGATCGCCATTTCATTCATAGGAACTATTTTGAATTGTTATCTTTTGCATCAGTCTTTCCTGGTGCTTTACAACCTCCACAACTGATTGGATAACGTTCAGTCATGGCAGTGCAATCCAAGCCTTTTTGCTAGATGCAGAAGCCTCCAATTTAAGGATCATAGGATGGTTGGATCTACCTCACAACTCAATCGACTGAGACACAGGAGAGATGAATTTTCAGGGTGGGTATTCATGATGAAGGTCCACAAACGTGAGAAGATCTGCAGGTGCTGGAAATCCAAAGAAACACACACAAAATGGAGGAACTCAGCAGGCCGGGCAGCATCTATGGAAAAGAGTAAACAGTTATGATGTATGTGGCCATTATGGAAGGGCTTTATTGTATGTGCTGGTGGCACAAACTGAACCTGTATATGCACTCTGATTGAGCATTGCATAAGGGAGACAAGAAATGAATAGACTTGCTGGTTATCCTTATATTCTTCTTCATGCATCATAATGAAATGGCATGATGAATAAATGTTAATTAGCACCCTTTATTGCAAGACAAAGTTCTCAATATTGTTGAGTACAGAATTGTTCAGGGGGTCTTAATGTAACACAGGTACAAACAGTGACAACATGGGCTTTCAAAAACCATTAAAGTTTTGTAACATCCCTTTGTGTTGTTATTCTTGTCTATGATAAATTCCTTGAGGACATTGTCTTTTCTGGAAGTACTTACTCATATGCTGTAAATATATTAAAGTTATCAACAATGATAGTTTGAAAATGCCAGCCTCCTAATCGAGGAACAGATTCATAGAAAAGTGCAGCACAGAAACAGGCCCTTCGGCCCATCTAGTCCATGCTGAACCATTTAAACTGCCTACTCCCATCGATGCTATCACCCAACGGCGATACACACAACTCTGTCACTACTGTGGAACTCAATACCTAAAACTATTAGGGATACAGACTCAGTTTACACTTTTAAATGCCAGCCCAAAATCTATTTATTTAACCTTGATTTTAACTAACGTCTTTTTGTCTTTTATTTTCATATCTATTTTTATGTTATTTCCATGTTTGTACTTTTATCCCATTGTAAAGCACTTTGAACTACATCATCAATATGAAAAGTGCTCCTTAAATATAGTTACTATTCCTACTTCTGCTGAGAGTTTGGCATAGCTCGTCTCTTACTCTTACTGAATTATCTCTGACATGCAGCACCTAGCAACACACCTGATTGCCACCTGAGATCACAGACAACTCTTTTCATTTCTTGCTTGTCCCTTTATTAACAAATTTGTTAAGGGGACACAAAATAGGTCACAATGTGTGCAAATAAGGGGTTTTTATTTATTCAGGGTTGGATACATGAAAACAAAGATCCTGGCAGGATCAGTTCTGCATGAACTGGCATCATTCTGCGCCAGATTACATTGACAACTCATAGCTGGGTGTATTGGAAACTTCTGGCTGGTTGACTTGCTGACCTAAAATCGAAAAAATAAGTTGAAATAAGTTTTGTGTATATTTTTCTTTATGTTGTGGTTTTTAATTGATGGCAATCTCCTGTTCTTTAAATAAATGGCATACTTCAGCATCTTAATTTTTTAAAAATAAGTTTAGTTTTTAATTATAGACACAGGAGATTCTGCAGATCTGGAAATCTAGAGCAACACACAGAAAATGCTGGAGGATCTCAGCAGGTTAGGCAGCATTTAAGGAGAGGAATACACAGTCAGCCTTTCGGACCAAGATTCTTCACTAGGACATGAAAGGAAGAGGGTAGAAATCAGAATACGAATGTGGGGGGAGGGAAAGGTATTGGGGGAAGGTATATTTTCTCTAAGTGTGATGCAACAAGATGGTGGGACTGTGCAAAAGTTTAGTATTTAATTACTCAACTTATTTTCTTCAACAGTGTTTGAACGTTGAACTGTCAGAAGGCTATAGAGCAGGTCTGATGAGGAGTCTTCAGCCTGATACATTGACCGTTTTTCTCTCTCCACAGATGCTGCCTGACCTGTTGTGTTTTTCCCTCATTTTCTGGTTTTAATTTCAGATTTCCAGTTGGTGCAGTTTTTCTGGGTGGATTTTTCACCTACTTCCTTGCTTGACTTGGTGGAAGGGCTGCTGCAGTGACACTGGCAGTGTATTAGCAAAAGCACCACTACAGTCTAGTATGGCTGCAGGTTTTGTGCAAGCAGTGACAACAATTGCTGATCCACGCAATCCAGATAACTACATGCAAAATCCATTAAATTTGGGATATACCTATCAATTCTCTGTGACTATGGTAACTGGTACAGGAACCAGAACAAATATTAGTGCCTAGAAGTTATGGTAAATAGGCTATTGTGAATGATTAATTGGAGGGAATAAGGCCCCATCCAGACCTGTAGGTTGCATGAAGAATGTAACAACAGAAGTGTAGCAGAGATTGAGAATGGAGGTTGGAGGTCATGGTTTGAGAGTCTGAGAGTCTCAGGCCAAGGACCTGAGGCCTGTACTGGGGTTGGAGGCCTAGTGTGGGAATGGTTGGGAAGGTGGGAAATGGTTTTGTTTTGCTGCTGTTGTCTTGTTTTGTTCTGTTGTTGTTGCTAAATGGATCATTCTGTGTCGTGATGTTGCTGCATTGAACATTGTGGGTGTGCTATATCGGTGCCGGAATGTGTGATTACTCTTGCGGGCAGCCCCCTGCACATCTTTGGGTGTGTTGGTTGTTAATGAATCTGAATCTGAAGAGTTACATTAAGATCGAGCTGTGTGCGATCAGAAACTTTCCATGAAAACTTGTATGCTAAGAGACAATCAGGAGGGAACTGAGACAAGATAGTCTAAGTACTCTGAATAAACACAAGATATTTTATACATATAAGAAAATATTTTAGGTATACCTACATTGTACATTCCTGACAGAGAAATTGCACAGAAGTTATGTAGATACGGGAAATCCAGAGTAATACACACAAACTTTTGGAGGAACTCAGCCAGTCAGGCAGCATCTATGGAGAGGAATAAAGAGTTGACATTTCAGGCCAAGACCTATCATCAGGTCTTCATGCAAGGGCAATGTAGCAGCAGGAAGACAGACTCTTGGAAGATACTGTCTAGTTCTCCTCTTCTCATTCCTACTGTTGAAGGAGGAGCTAGAGGAGCCCAAAAACACACACACAACTTTTCAGGAACAGCTTCTTCCCCACCGCCAATAGATTTCTAAATGGACAATGAACCCATGAACACTGCCTTGGTATTTTTTTCTCTCTTTTGACATCACTTATTCAATAAAAATTTTTTTTATACTGTATATACTTCTTATTGTAATGTATAGTTTTAAAATTATGTATTGCACAGCATGGGGTGACACAGTAGCATAGCGGTTAGCAGGAAGCTTTACAGTACCAGTGACCCAGATTCAATACCCGTCCCTGTCTGTAAGGAGTTTGTACGTTCTCCCCGTGACCGCATGGGTTTCCTCCGGATGCTCTAGTCTCCTCCCACAGTCCCAGCTCGTACCGATTGGTAGGTTAAGTGGTCATTGTAAATTGTCCCATGATTAAGGCTAGTTGGGTATTGCTGTGCTGCACGGCCTGAAGGGCTGGAAGGGCCTACCCTGCTCTGTATCTCAATAAAGATATAAATAAATAAAACAAGTGTTCTGCCACACAAAACAACAAATTTCACAACATACACCAATGATATTAAACCTAATTCTGATTCCGATGTCGTTATCCCTGAATAGGCAAGTGGGAAGTACATGCGGTATAATTTATTGCAATTTGAATATTCGTTGTATCATAATTGCAATGATCCCAAACTTTAATGGATGAAATCAGATGCTTAGTTTCTCTAAGGAATGTTCAGAGTCGGAGCAAGCAATGAACAGCTGAAAAATATGGTGTGATATGAGTTATTGATCACAGCCTTGATGTAGTTAACAGTGAACCACGCGCACTGGCTGTTGATTTACAACTTAAGTTTGAACTTATATTTAGTACAGGAACTTACTAAATGAAGATAGTCAGATCTTGCAGAGTAAAAGTTTCCTTGTGTAAGTCCCATCATGATGTGTGAACTGGAACTGCTTAAAATAGCTGAAAACTTTGACAGGCAATGAAACCACATTGCTTGCTTTAGTCCACAGAGTGTGGCCAGTTGTCAGATTTTCAGAAATATTCAAAAGCTTTCCAAACTATTAGTAATTACTCAATTAAACAATTGAAAAATAATTTAAAATAAAATAAAACAAACACCTAAAACTCAAACAGTTAAATGAAAGCAGCAATGTATAACTTACTCCCACATAGATACTCTTCTTCACTGAAATCATTAGTGAGGGTGCACCAAGATTCAGCCTGCGCAGGTTATTTGAGCAAGTTCCCAACATGAAATGATGGGAAACTGCCATGGGGTTTTACTTCCACCATTAGACATTACGTGAAGTGCAGTCATTGACTTGCTGGTGAACAGCTGTCAATAAGTTCAGGACTTTGATGCTTGTGCACAAATACCTGGAAATCCTGGACTTACTGGCATTTATTCCGCAAAATACCAACAGTTCCACATGGAACTGTTGGCACTTCCCTGCATAATCCATCCCAATAAGTGTGAGGTATTTTGAAGAGTGCTATCTGTTTTGATTTCTCTCATCAAGTCTTCAACTGTATTTCCCATATTAGGTTTTACACATTTTGTTGGATTCTTTCAAATATCTTATGGCTGGTCCACTTAAGCTTCTGCTCAATAACTTCAATAATCATAAGGTTAACATTCTGGTATGTTGTCAATGTAGTCAATTGGTGTGTCATATACTAACCATGATGGAAGACAATAAACAGCAACTTTTAATCCTATCCATATGTTTTCATCTGCATCAACTCATTCTTTTATAATGAGACTACACTCCTGATAGGACAAGTCCCTCATTTGCTTTAATTCACAAGATTGTCAGAGTTATTTCTTGTTTCCCTGCATTGATAGGAGATGGTTAAGGCCTCATTCTAACAAGTACAAGGTTGCTAAGCCTAGATGCTTCATAATCTCCAGAGGCATTTGGTTTTCCTACTCCACTGCCAGATTTGGAGCAGATATTCTTTGCTGGCAGACTTGCTACAGAAAGCAGATTACTGTGGTTCTCAAATTTATTGGACATTCAATTTTTCCTTAGCAGACCTTCATTATGTACCCATTATTGTACCCTTTATTTACAGAACCCAATGACCACTACTGGTAGAGGAGGAGAGAACTCAAGTGTCATTGAAGCAATAGAAATGATCAATACAGCCATTTGTGTTTGTAACAATGTGGCTCGATGTCACTTCCAAATTTGTTGAACTTCACCATTTCAAAAATTGCTCAACATGTTTTACACACAACCTGCAGTGTTGCACAATTAGTACACAGGATCAAAAACAAATTTCTATTCCTTCACATGAAGAACCACTAAATGTTAACTCAGCTGAAGAAAACACAGCTTTCAGGATGTAAAAGTAGGAAGTGATGGAAACTGGTTCACCCTACTGGGAGAAGGGGACCTCATTAAAGCAGCCAGAAACACATGCCATTGGACGTCTACCTCAGAGTTTTCTGGCTACAGAAGAATCTGGCAGCTCAAAATTGATAGTAGGCATCGGAAGATTGGAAAGAAGGAGAATTGTTGAATCTGTCGTCAGGAAGATGTTATTGTCATTCATTGGGTATGGATTAAATAATTGAGACACGTTAGCCAAATCCTTAGACAAAGGAGTAGCACAGGGATTCCCAACCTGGTGTTCATGGACCCTTTGCTTAATGGTATTGCTCCATGGTATAGAAAAGGTTGAGAACCCCTGGAGTAGTATAATGATCTCCAACTGGGAACCTTGGTAGATGTCCAACAGAGCTATATGTCAGCCAGTGCCTGAGCTGAATATATTGCCAAAAAGGGATCGTGATGACAGGACTCATTTGGCTTGAGCTGCGGATCTTAGTCAGCTAAAGGTCTTCCTTATGTACTGTGCCCACAGCTGTTTGGCAGCTGGAAAAACTCTGTTATTACTTTATGAGGGAGGCCATCTCTTCTGATGGTTCACTGGGGATTATGGTAAAGTAGCCCTCTTGTGTCTGCTGACAGAGAGGTGTGAGTACTACCAAGGGGAGGACAATGTGTGTTTAACTTGGCATCCCTTGGTTGGTCTACCAGTCTACATGCTTCCACCTCCTCTAAACAATGGAATGGGACAGGACCAAAGCAGACCCTACTTGTTAACGGAGCCCAGTCCAAAGTCTTCTTTAGGGCAAACTAATTTTAAAATCTTTGCAGATAAATTAAAAAAATGTTTGGAATTTCCTTGGCATAATTTAAGCAGATGATCAGTTGGCATTCTTAAGAAGTGGTATAAACAGGACTTCCAGTAATTTTTCACTTAAGATTTGGTGGGAGATTGAGAGAATACTCAGAGAAGAACAATTTCATGAAAGCATATAGAAAATATTAAAATATTAGATATAATCAGAAATACTTCAATAATTATGTCTAAGCAACAAGTAAAAGTATATTCATATGTCTCTGGGTTGATTAACCATCGGTGATGGACCTCTTCTAACCTGCTTCAAGCTTGCCTCCCCACATCCTCCTTTGGCAGTTTTTACTACTGGCAGATGGAGAAGAGAAACACAGGAAATTATTGCTGTGGAGCAGACCTCAGCAAGTTTCTTCCTTTTGAATGCAATAAGTTAAAAGTACCACACACAAAGGTACAAGCGTACATTCCACCATCCCCCCTGCCGCCCCCACAGTATGAATTGAGAAAAATATGCTGCCATGTTTCTTCTTTGTGGAAGTTGCTCTAAAATTTCCAATTTTCTGAATTAGCCTACACGGAAATTGGTGAGCAATGTCATTGACTCCAGCTTCAAAGTTAATAAATTGGTCAATTCCAAGCTTTGGCAGCAAAGGTACTAACTTAATTTTATGGGTCTGAACATTTATGTTCATGCACAGGAAATCCGGTTCCTTCCCTTCTTTCCTCATATCCAACGCAAGACACAAATTGTCTTGGGTATATTTTAATACCATGTGAGTCACCAGGCAATATAAACCCAATGAAAACCTTTCAGTGTAGTAGAAACAAATGAAGAAGTCCATGCCTGTGTAGAGCAAGATCTACACAATATTATCTGAAATTGGATACAGTAAGCAAGACAGGTTCCAGTAACACATCTAACTTTGATATTCATGCCAATATAAAAGGCAGCCAGAAAGCACTGCATGTCTTCTCACATCACACCATAGAGGGAAAAGGTTCTAATGAGTGGCATGATCTATTGGAGCACAGAGTGATGCACCTGCAAGAGCTGTTAAAAATCCCTCCTGCTGTCTTGCTCCTAATTAACTGAAGTTCGCGTTCACATTTTATCATCCAATGTTGCCATAGATACAGTCTGAGCAGTTGCGTTTTGTAGATTATGGTCATGGCCTCACATACTAAGTTGTAGAACATGTATCATGGTATATAACAATTAATGTACTTCGCATTATTTTGCCCATGACTTAAAGGCTACTCAAGGCATTCTGCATAGACTCTAGCAAGCTGCCAGTCCAAAGAGTAGGGAAGGTTAAAACTGATCTCAACATGTTTGCATTATAAAGGTTTTGAAAGCCAAATATGAAAGATGCAATCCTTTTTTAATGATTTTTAAGCAGGAAATTGTTCTTGAACTCTTTCAAGGTGCTCTTGCTGGGAATTTCAGGCCTTAATATTTTTCCCTGATTGGACCCATGGTAATTATAGGATCACCTTCTCTGTGGTGGAGATATCAAGAGAAACCTTCGGCACAGCAGATCCCAAAGTTGTAAAGTTAACATTGAAACATAGAAACATAGAAAACGTACTGCACAATACAGGCCCTTCGGCCACAAAGCTGTTCCAGTAACACAAAGTTTGGGAGGAAAATTGACTTTGGGTTCCTCTGCGATGTTCTCTAATGCTCCAGCATTTAAAACTAAAAAAAACTAAACATGGGTGAACACCCAAGTGGGAAATGTTTGCCATAGATAAAGAGAACACTTAAAAACCTTAATTATTCAAATAGCTAAAAGATACCATTAGACCAGAACTTTTGGAGGATTGTGGAACTGGATTATAAATGATGAATTCAAGATGTCCAGGGTTGTGTTGTTTCTTTAGTTTTAAAAATGCCAACATGTGTAATCTTTTTATCCTACTTTGGTTTTTTTTAAAATGAATAGGAACTTGGATTAGCAAGTTAATTAATGATTCATGTAGGCGGTGATGTTACAAATTCAACTGCAGAACTGTTGACGAAGATTTATATCAGATTTTTAATATTAATTGTGCTTTATATCAGTTAAGATAAACATTTCTTACATTACATATTTATGATTCCCAAAAGATATTAAAGTTCTTTCGTATAATTAAATGTTAAACATATCAAGGAAAGAGAACAGTGTTCAGCTGTTTTTGAATAATACTATTCTGCTGGATGTTGATTAGCCTTGTATTAAATATTCTTCTGCAATGCTAGCCTTTCTCCTAATCTACCCTCTGACCATGAAGAACAAAATTCTGCCTTTGAATTTAATGAGCAATAGTAAGACATAGGCATCTCTCTCCCTCCACCTTATTATTCTGGCTTCCTCCTCCTTCTTTCCAGTCCTGATGAAGGGTCTCAGCTCAAAACATTACTGCTTATTTCCCTCCACAGATGCTGCCTAACTTGCTAAGTTCTTCCAGCATTTTGTATGTGATCCTCGAGTATCTGTAGAACCTCTTGTGTTTAAGACATGGGGATCTTACCACTATACTTGGTGTACCTCTCTAAAGAATGGGAGTGCTGGAAGGGATCAATCAGGTTCACTAATAAGACTTTTGCTTCTGTGTGAGAAAGCAGTGGGGTACACGCCCAATTCCAGAAACTTCCACAATCATGAGATAAATATCACTCTTTGCATGGAAACGGACAAGTTCTAGTCACTTTGAACGTCACTTGATTGTACTCTTCATTGAGTTTAATGGAATGTAAGATTGGCCAATGTCATTTTAAACCTTCTCCATTGCTTGATAGCAATGCTGATAGAATTACTGTATTACTCAAAGTGATACCTTTTGAATAGGTTTTATGCTATGTCCAACTCTTCAGGCAAACTTGAAATATATTACGGCAATATTGAAAATTAACAGGGAGCTCTCCTGTGCTCTGGACAATAGTTATCCAGTAACAAACACTAAAAGCAGAGTAACTAGGCATCATCTTACTGCTTTATGTGGAACCTGGCTCTTTTTAAAATTTGTTCTCATGTTTGCTAAGCCAACATGTGATTGACTTCCTGCCAGTATTGTTATATTTTGCAATACCTTCTAAAGCTCTCACAGCTTTCATAGCTTTTGCTTTTAATTGTCTTCTCCTCTTATGATTGGTGTCCAGTCTGACCATTCGTTGCCCAATCACAATTGTCATTGAAATTTACAAACTACTAGACCTTCTTTATTATTACAAGTTATTAATGTTTCACTTTCTCTACCTATTCTCAGTTCTGAAACTGTTCTCTCGTGTTTCAGATTCAGATTCATTTATTTATCACCCGTATACCGAAACAAATGCAATGAAATGCAATGTTTACATCAACAACCAACACAACCTAAGGATGTGCTGAGGGCAGCCTGAAAGTGCCACCACACATTCCGACACCAACATTGCATGCCCCCCCCATGTTCACAAAACAATACAAATAACAACAATGTCAGAACAACAGCAACAAAACAACAACTACAAACAAGCACTTTATCTTCTCCCCACCCACCAACAATTTTTGTATTTCTCAAATGTTCTTACCCTGATTTTGTCAATGATAATCTTTTGCCTTTCAGTTCCAAACACAATGTGCTTCACCATTGCACTATTAGTGAGTTGAAATCAAGGTTCATGCAGGCATATCTCCCACAAAATCTCTGCTTCCGGGATCTGAAAAGTGTTCAGTTCTTCATTCTTCCTCTTCCAATCAAAAGTTTTTAAAAACAGTTTGTTGGCAGCTTACCTTCCTGAAGGGTCTCTGACCAACCAATTGTATCTCCTTCAATTCAAATAATGTTGCCCAGTGTAATGTAATGTTATTGGCATGAAATGTTAACCACGCTCCCTCTCCACAAATTCGCCAAAATCTGTTTGGCATTTTCAACATTTTTATTTCAGATTTACAGCATACCCTATGTTTTCTTTGCACATTATTCAATAATGAAGTTGCCATTCAATACTTAATAACTGGAAACTAAAAATGTCTTTTTGGCATTCAATGCAAAGATAAAGGTTTGCTTTATTCGTACACAAAATGTCAAAACACAGTGAAATGCATCATTTGCGTCAAATGAAATCAGCGAGGATTGTACAGGAGCCGTGCTTCCATTGCCAACATACCATCCTCGCACCGTACTAACCTTAACCCTAACAGTACATCTTTGGAATGTGCGGGGAAATCAAAACCTCCAAGGTCATGGGGAGAACATACAAACTTTATAATCAAACCCTGATCAGTGATCACTGGCATGTTAAAGCAATGATATTAACTGTTTTACTACTGTGTCACCCATGTTAAAGGTTCAGACCTTTAACACACATCATCAAACACAGAATAAGCAGGCCATCTCCAAACATTTATAAGAATTTAAACCTGTGATTACTGATCAAAAGGAATGATTAAGCCCTGTCTGTATTCACAGCCCTCCAAGAGGGCCACAGCCCTGTCGTGTGGTTTGGAGGCTTTGTGTACCTCAATGGCCTGGAGGGCTATGCAGGTTGGAGCCAGGGATTTCAGCTTTGACTCTTGGAATGGTCACCTGTGCCAAACAGGTCAAAGGGCAGAGGACAGACTGAGAGTGCTCCACTGATCCTCCAGGTTCAGGGGTTCAGCTCAGGGCTAACAACCCTGACTGGTAAAGCAAAATTGTTATGGAAACAGCAATGAAGAATCTTTCTAAATCTGAGTGTGATGGTATTCCTGAGACTTAATAGACAATAGACAATACACAATAGGTGCAGCAGTAGGCCCTTCGGCCCTTCGAGCCAGCACCATCATTCACTGTGATCATGGCTGATCATCCACAATCAGTATCCAGCTCCTGCCTTATCCCCATAACCTTTGATTCTGCTATCTTTAAGAGCTCTATCCATCAGCCATGATCACGGTGAATGGTGGTACTGGCTCAAAGGGCTGAATGACCTACTCCTGCTCCTATTGTCTATTGTCTCTTTCTTGAAAACATCCAGAAACTTGGCCTCCACTGCCTTCTGGGGCAGAGCATTCCACATATCCACCACTCTCTGGGTGAAAAAGTTTTCCCTCAACTCAGTTCTAAATGGCCTACCCCTTATTCTTAAACTGTGGCCTTTGGTTCTGGACTCACCCATCAGCAGGAATATGCTTCCTGCCTCCAGCGTGTCCAATCCCTTAATATGTTTCAATCAGATCCCTTCTCATCCTTCTAAATTCCAGTGTATACAAGCCCAGTCGCTCCAATCTTTCAACATATGACAGTCCCGCCATCCCGGGAATTAACCTTGTGAACCTACGCTGCACTCCCTCAATAGCAAGAGTGTCCCTCCTCAAATTTGGAGACCAAAACTACACACAATCCTCCAGGTGTGGTCTCACCAGGGCCCTGTACAGCTGCAGAAGGACCTCTTTGCTCCTATACTCAATTCTCCTTGTTATGAAGGCCAGCATGCCATTAGCTTTCTTCACTGCCTGCTGTACCTACATGCTTGCTTTCAGTGACTAATGTACAAGAATACCTAGATCTCGTTGTACTTCCCCTTTTCCTAACTTGACTCTATTTAGATAATAACCTGCCTTCCTGTTCTTGCCACCAAAGTGGATGACCTCACATTTATTCACATTAAACTGCCTCTGCCATGCATCTGCCCACTCACCCAGCCTGTCCAAGTCACCCTGCATTCTCATAACATCCTCCTCACATTTCACACTGCCACCCAGCTTTGTGTCATCTGCAAATTTGCTAATGTTACTTTTAATCCCATCATCTAAATCATTAATGTATATTGTAAACAGCTGCGGTTCCAGCACTGAACCCTGCGGTACCCCACTGGTCACCGCCTGCCATTCCGAAAGGGACCCGTTAATCACTACTCTTTGTTTCCTGTCAGCCAGCCAATTTTCAATCCATGTCAGTATTCTGCCCCCAATACCATGTGCCCTAATTTTGTCCACTAATCTCCTGTGTGGGACCTTATCAAAGGCTTTCTGAAAATCCAGGTACACTACATCCACTGGCTCTCCCTTGTCCATTTTCATAGTTACATCCTCAAAAAATTCCAGAAGACTAGTCAAGCACGTTTTCCCCTTCGTAAATCCATGCTGACTCGGACCAATCCTGTTACTGCCATCCAAATGTGTCGTAATTTCATTTTTTATAATTGACTCCAGCATCTTTCCCACCACTGATATCAGGCTAACAGGTCTATAATTCCCTGTTTTCTCTCTTCCTCCCTTCTTGAAGAGAGGGTCAACATTAGCCACCCTCCAATCCACAGGAACTGATCCTGAATCTACAGAACATTGGAAAATGACTACCAATGCGGCCGCGATTTCTAAAGCCACCTCCTTAAGTACCCTGGGATGCAGATCATCAGGTCCCGGGGACTTATCAGCCTTCAGACCCAACAGTCTATCCAACACCATTTCCTGCCTAATATAAATTTCCTTCTGTTCTTCCATTACCCTAGGTCTTTTGGCCACTATTACATCTGGGAGATTTTTTGTGTCTTCCCTAGTGAAGACAGATCCAAAGTACCTGTTCAACTCATCTGCCATTTCCTTGTTCCCCATATTAAAATTTCATCCGTTTCTGTTTTCAAGGGCCCAATTTTGGTCTTAACTATTTTTTTCCTTTTCACATACCTAAAGAAGCTTTTACTATCCTCCTTTATATTCTTGACTAGCTTACCTTCGTACCTCATTTTTTCTCCACGTATTGACTTTTTAGTTACCTTCTGTTGCTCTTTAAAAGTTACCCAATCCTCCGGCTTCCCACTCGTCTTTGCTATGCTATACTTCTTCTCTTTTATTTTTATATTGTCCTTTACTTCCCTTGTCAGCTACGGCCTCCCCTTACTCCCCTTAGGATCTTTCTTCCTCTTTGGAATGAACTGATCCTGCACCTTCCGCATTATTCCCAGAAACACCTGCCATTGCTGTTCCACTGTCATCCCTGCTAGGGTATTGTTCCATTGAACTTTGACCAGCTCCT
Organism: Mobula hypostoma; assembly: GCF_963921235.1. Taxonomy (NCBI): domain Eukaryota; kingdom Metazoa; phylum Chordata; class Chondrichthyes; order Myliobatiformes; family Myliobatidae; genus Mobula; species Mobula hypostoma. Next base: position 29,086,738 of record NC_086100.1, read on the forward strand.
CCCTCATAGCTCCATAGTTCCCTTTGTTCAACTGTAATACTGACACTTCTGATTTTCCCTTCTCCCTATCAATTTGTAGATTAAAACTTATCATATTATGGTCACTACCTCATAATGGCTCCTTTACCACGAGGTCCCTGATCAAATCTGGTTCATTGCACAACACTAAATCTAGAATTGCCTTCTCTCTGGTAGACTCCAGTACAAGCTGTTCTAAGAATCCATCTCGGAGGCATTCCACAATCTCTTGGGGTCCAGTACCAACATGATTCTTCCAGTCTACCTGCATGTTGAAATCCCCCATGGACTATGGAGTAAAGTCAGATCTAACATACAGAGAGGCTTTGAGGAAAGAGAAGCAGAATAAACGGTCTGAAGACAGTAAGGTAGAGGGGCTGAAATGTGTGTGCCTCGATGCAAGAAGCATCAGGAACAAAGGTGATGAACTGAGAGCTTGGATACACACATGGAATTATGATGTAGTGGCCATTACAGAGACTTGGCTGACACCAGGGCAGGAATGGATTCTCAATATTCCTGGATTTCAGTGCTTTAAAAGGGATAGAGAGGGCAGAAAAAGGGGAGGAGGGGTGGCATTACTGGTCAGGGATACTATTACAGCCACAGAAAGGGTGGGTAATGTAGCAGGATCCTCTTCCACCTCATATGGGTGGAAGTCAGGAACAGGAAGGGAGCAGTTACTCTACTGGGGGTATTCTATAGGCCCCCTGGTAGCAGCAGAGATACAGAGGAGCAGATTGGGAGGCAGATTTTGGAAAGGTGCAAAAATAACAGGGTTGTTATCATGGATGACTTTAACTTCCCTAATATTGATTGGCACCCGATTAGTTCCAAGGGTTTAGATGGGGCAGAGTTTGTTAAGTGTGTCCGGGATGGATTCCTGTCACAGTATGTGGACAGGCCGACCAGGGGGAATGCCATACTAGATCTAGTACTAGGTAATGAACTGGATCAGGTCACAGGTCTCAGTGGGTGAGCATCTGGGGGACAGTGACCAGCGCTCCCTGGCTTTTAGCATTATCATGGAAAAGGATAGAATCAGAGAGGACAGGAAAATTTTTAATTGGGGAAAGGCAAATTATGAGGCTATAAGGCTAGAACTTGCAGGAGTGAATTGGGATGATGTTTTTGCAGGGAAATGTACTATGGACATGTGGTCGATGTTTAGAGATCTCTTGCGGGATGTTAGGGATAAATTTGTCCCGGTGAGGAAGATAAAGAATGGTAGGGTGAAGGAACCATGGGTGACAAGTGAGGTGAAAAATCTAATCAGGTGGAAGAAGGCAGCATACATGAGGTTTAGGAAGCAAGGATCAGATGGGTCTTTTGAGGAATATAGGGAAGCAAGAAAGGAGCTTAAGAAAGGGCTGAGAAGAGCAAGAAGGGGGCATGAGAAGGCCTTGGCGAGTAGGGTAAAGGAAAACCCCAAGGCATTCTTCAATTATGTGAAGAAAAAAAGGATGACAGGAGTGAAGGCAGGACCGATTAGAGATAAAGGTGGGAAGATGTACCTGGAGGCTGTGGAAGTGAGCGAGGTCCTCAATGAATACTTCACTTCGGTATTCACCAATGAGAGGCAACTTGATGATGGTGAGGACAATATGAGTGAGATTGATGTTCTGGAGCATGTTGATATTAAGGGAGAGGAGGTGTTGGAGTTGTTAAAATACATTAGGACCGATAAGTCCCCGGGGCCTGACGGAATATTCCCCAGGCTGCTCCACGAGGCGAGAGAAGAGATTGCTAAGCCTCTGGCTAGAATCTTTATGTCCTCGTTGTCCACAGGAATGGTACCGGAGGATTGGAGGGAGGCGAATGTTGTCCCCTTGTTCAAAAAAGGTAGTAGGGATAGTCCGGGTAATTATAGACCAGTGAGCCTTACGTCTGTGGTGGGAAAGCTGTTGGAAAAGATTCTTAGAGATAGGATCTCTGGGCATTTAGAGAATCATGGTCTGATCAGGGACAGTCAGCATGGCTTTGTGAAGGGCAAATCATGTCAAACAAGCCTGATAGAGTTCTTTGAGGAGGTGACCAGGTGTATAGATGAGGGTAGTGTAGTGGATGTGATCTACATGGATTTTAGTAAGGCATTTGACAAGGTTCCACATGGTAGGCTTATTCAGAAAGTCAGAAGGCATGGGATCCAGGGACGTTTGGCCAGGTGGATTCAGAATTGGTTTGCCTGCAGAAGGCAGAGGGTCACGGTGGAGGGAGTACATTCAGATTGGAGGATTGTGACTAGTGGTGTCCCACAAGGATCTGTTCTGGGACCTCTACTTTTCGTGATTTTTATTAACGACCTGGATGTGGGGGTAGAAGGGTGGGTTGGCAAGTTTGCAGATAACACAAAGGTTGGTGGTGTTGTAGATAGTGTAGAGGATTGTCGAAGATTGCAGAGAGACATTAATAGGATGCAGGAGTGGGCTGAGAAGTGGCAGATGTAGTTCAACCCAGAGAAGTGTGACGTGGTACACTTTGGAAGGACAAAGTCCAAGGCAGAGTACAAAGTAAATGGCAGGATACTTGGTAGTGTGGAGGAGCAGAACGATCTCGGGGTACATGTCCACAGATCCCTGAAAGTCGCCTCACAGGTGGATAGGGTAGTTAAGAAAGCTTATGGGGTGTTAGCTTTCATAAGTCGAGGGGTAGAGTTTAAGAGTCACGATGTAATGATGCAGCTCTATAAAACTCTTGTTAGGCCACACTTGGAGTATTGTGTCCAGTTCTGGTCACCTCACTATAGGAAGGATGTGGAAGCATTAGAACAGGTACAGAGGAGATTTACCAGGATGCTGCCTGGTTTAGAAAGTATGCATTATGATCAGAGATTAAGGGAGCTAGGGCTTTACTCTTTGGAGAGAGGGAAGATGAGAGGAGACATGATAGAGGTGTACAAGATAGTAAGAGGAATAGATAGAGTGGATAGCCAGCGCCTCTTCCCCAGGGCACCACTGCTCAATACAAGAGGACATGGCTTTAAGGTAAGGGGTGGGAAGTTGAAGGGGGATATTAGAGGAAGGTTTTTTTACTCAGAGAGTGATTGGTGCGTGGAATGCACTGCCTGAGTCAGTGGTGGAGGCAGATCCACTGGTGAAGTTTAAGAGACTACTGGGCAGATATATGGAGGAATTTAAGGTGGGGGCTTATATGGGAGGCAGGGTTTGAGGGTTGGCACAACATTGTGGGCCGAAGGGCCTGTACTGTGCTGTACTACTCTATGTTCTATAACAACTGTAGCATTATCTTTGCTACATGCCAATTTTAACTCTTGATTCAACTTACACCCTACATCCAGACTACTGTTTGAGGGCCTGTAGATAACTCCCATTAGGGTCTTTCTACCCTAAGAATTTTTCAGTTCTATCCATACTGACTCTACATCTCCTGATTCTATGTCCCCCCCTCGCAAGGGACTGAATATCATTCCTCACCAACAGAGCCACCCCACCCCCTCTGCCCATCAGTCTGTCCTTTCGATAGGACGTATACCCTTGAATATTCATTTCCCAGGCCCTGTCCACTTGAAGCCATGTCTCTGTTATTCCCCCAACATCATACTTAACAATTTCCAACTGTGCCTCAAGCTGATCCACTTTATTTCTTATACTCCGTGCATTCATATGCAATACTTTTAATTCATTACTCCCCTCACCTTTCATACCAATTCCTACTTCACTTGGCCATACTGTACGATCCCTTCTTGAGCTTTCTGCTCTGTTGATTCTGCTGTCTTTCTTAACTTTTCTTATTCTCACTTTCCCTTTATCTCCACCCTTATATTTCCAGTTCGTACCCTCCCCCCCACTACTTAGTTTAAACACGCCCGTGTTGCAGAGGTAAACCTGCCTGCCAGAATGCTGGTGCCCCACCCCTTCTATTAAGGTGCAACCCGTCCCTTTTGTACAATTCATCCTTACCCCAAAACATACCCCAGTGGTCCAAGAATGTAAATCCTTGCTTCCTGCACCAGTTCCTCAGCCACACATTCAGATCCATTATCTCCCTGTTCCTGCCCTCTCCAGCATGAGAAACTGGAAGCAAACTGGAGATAACCACCCTGGAAGTCCTGCTTTTCAGCCTTCTTCCGAGTTCTCTGAAGTCACGCTGTAGAATGTCTTTCCTCTTCTTCCCCACGTCATTTGTGCTGACATGCACCACCACTTCACCCTTGAGGATTCTCTGTAATCGGTCCGTGACGTCCGGGATCCTGGCACCGGTGAGGCAGCACACCATCCTTAAATCTCGCCTGTTGCCACAGAAACCCCTCACTATGGAGTCCATTACTACCACGGCTCTGCCTGATGTCTGTCTTCATCCAGGACTTTCATGACTGACAGTAGTGAAAACCGAGAGGAAGCTACTGACACGACGAAGGAAGCCCTGAACACCCAGAGATGGAGGATCTTCATCACTGCCCTAAATGCTAGTGGTGTAACAAGCAGTAGGTAAGTAAATATTCACAATATATTGGCAAAATATAAACTACTCTTGTTCCTACTCAGCATCCATTAAAAGAAATCTGTTGGAATAAAACCTTTACTGATTAAATTGCAGATAGTGTCAAATTTAATGGCAATGAAAACAGAAGATGGAAGTTCGAACTGCTAAACCTCAGAAGATTGTTGTTTAGGGAGAAATAGAAGAGGCCAAGGGGAATAACAACATCAGTATGCAATGGTAAAAGACGTAAGTGCTCTTTTGGCAATATTGAGTGTTTAAGAATGCAATCAACTAAGTGTGCTAATTGACGGTAGAAAAGGAGGGTCCAGTCAACTGTGTCAAAGTCAGGACAAATCACCTCTTCCTTTTTTATGCAGAAATACTTTTATGCAGAAATATTTTAATGAAGAAATATTTTGATACAATGGTGATGAATGTAAGATGAAAAGATTTTAACAGTTTGAACTTGAAAGGTTCAAATTTCAAAGTAAATTTATATCAAAGTGTGTATATGTCACCACATACTACCTTGAGATTCATTTTCTTTGTGGGAATTCACAGTAGAACAAAGAAACAGAATAGAATCTATGAATAACTACACATAAACAAATACTGACAAACAACCAATGTGCAAACAAAGTCAAACTGTCCAAATACAAAAACCAAATAAAAATAATAAATAAGTAAACAGATCATATAATAAATGTAATATATAAATGTATATATAATTATTTAGGAATAAATGCTTATTCATAGACCATACCCATATGGGAACCTGAGAGGTTAAAATATATTCATAGATACTAGAGAGGTAAAGGAGGTAAAAGCTTGCAAGAACAGACCACCATTGCCTTTTTGATGAGGCAGGTATGTACTTTTAGGGTGTTAAGGAAAGATTTGAACGAAAGAGGACCTGGTTCATGATATTAAAAATATCAGCTAAAATGGGGGCCAGGAAGGAAATTATGGTGGGAATAGGTTCAAGGAATAAACTGGTGAGTGCCAAGGTCAACATCAGCTCAGAGGGATTATGAGGGTGAAGGGGAAAAGGGACCAGAGAAAGATGAAAGGTCAAGTATTGTCTAAATGGGAAGAATGGGAGTTACAGGAAGGAAAGGATGAGGGAAGAGGAGGGGCAGAATAAGATTTATTCATTTTAATCACAAGGAAATTGATATTACAAATTTGGAATGTGTTTTTGTAAAGGAGAAGCAGCCAAATATTTTGCAGTCTAAACCAAAGCTATAGCTATGATTTTGAAAGTATGTCAGTATGTAAATTGCATTATAACTTGAGCATTAGATCCTGCTCTGATGCTTGAGTGCACAAAGCAAAATGCTGTGAAACCCTCACTTGCAACGTCCGCCAGCATAGAGCCCATTTCAGAAATGTTTATGCATAGACCATATGGGAACTACGGAAGCCAAAAGAAATTTAATAGAGAAGTAAGCAGTAAAATTTTACAGTACAGAAAGGGACTTGCAGCAGGTTTGCTTCCAGTAAAGGGATCGCCAATCACTGAATGTACAAATATTGGTGTTAGTCTTAGTTAATTATTATCACATGTACCAAGATACAGTGTAAAGCTTGTCTTGCATGCAGTTTAAACAGATCATATCATTACACAGTGCAAAGAGCTAGAATAAGGTGTAAAAGATACCAATAAAGTATATACAGGTAAACAATAAAGTGCAAGATCATGATGAGGTAGTTTGTGAGGTCAGGAATCCATCTTATCATACAAGAGGTCCATTCAAGTTTCTGATAATAGTAGGATGGAAGCTGTACTTGATCAGTACATGCTTTCAGGCTTCTGTATCTTCTGCCCAATGAGAGAGAGGAGAGGACAGAAAGTCCAGGGTGGGTGGGGTCTTTGATTAAAATGGCTGCTTTACTGAGGCAGTGAGAACTATAGACAGAGTCCATGACAAGAGGCTTATTCCCATGATGTGCTGAGCTGGTCCACAACTTTGAAGTTTTGTGCGGTCACATGCTGAGCAGTTGTCATTCCAGGCCATTATCTGTCCAGACAGAATACCTTCCACTGAGGATTAATTAAAATTGGTAAGCATCGACGGGGATGTGCGGAATTTCTTTCATAATTTCTTTAAGGCTTCTCAGAGTGTAGAAGCATTGGTGAGCTTTTTTGGCTGTGAGTCTATTTAATGATTGGAAAGAACATCGGTTATGATCTCAATGACTGAAGTTGAAATTTTCTGCACTTAACTTTTCAACAGCAAAACAAGCTCTTCCAATGATTCTTTTTCAGAGCTGGTGGGTGTATTAACCAATCTCCTCAGTACCATAGTTGACAGGCCTCTCAAATGCGTCTGTTAAACCTCCTCCACGTCTACTCCCTCCTTCCGTCCAGACCAGGAATAGGGAAGATTGTCCTGAACTTTCCATGCCCCTAGTTTCCACATTCAAAGGATTAATCTTTTTGCATCTGCTGTTTTCAAAGTGACGCTACCACCAGACACATCTCTCCTCCCCTTCCAGCATTCTAACAAGACTGTTTTCTGAGTGACACCTTGGTCTGCTGATCTGTCTCCAACAACACTCGCGATGCCCTCTTCTTGCTACTACTATTGGGCAGGAGGTGAGGTCCCTTACCACCAGGTTCAGGAGCAGTTATTACACTATAAACATCAGGCTCCTGACCTGGCGTGATTCACATCACTCACCTCAACTCTAATCTAATCCAACAACCTACAGACTTACTTTTAAGGACTCTTTACGGCTCATTTTCTTAATACATTTTTTTCTCCACAATTTGTCTTCTTTTGCTCTTTGGTTGTTTGTCAGTGTTTGCATTTGTATAGTTTTTTCTTAAATTTTAAATTTTCTTTATTTTCCTGTAAAAGCCTGCAAAAATTAATCTCAAGATGGTATATAGTAACATATAGTAACATATAATAATTTTGACTTTGAACTTCTCTTTCATTTGCCATCCCTCTCTGATCTTTCTGGCTTTGGCCTCCTTGCATTTTTGGTAAAAGCATCCTCTGAGTGCAGAAGGGCATATTGCAGCCTTCAGAAAAATATCATTTTATTTACTTAGAGACATAACATAGCAACAGGCCCTTCTGACCCAATGAGCCCGCACCTCCCAATTACACACACGTAACCAATTCATTTACTAACCTGTACATCCCTGGACTGTGGCAGGAAACTGAAATACCCAGAGGAAACCAGTGTGGTCATGGGGAGAAGGTATAATTTCCTTACAGACAGCGGTGGAGCTGAACTGCTACGCTACCATGCCAACCTTTGATCTCCGATCAGTGATCGCTGGAGCTATAAAGCATTGCGCTAACTAATACGCTACTGTCTTAAAAAATAAATATATAAGCAATAAATATTGAGAACATGAGCCAAAGAGGTTTTGAAAGTATGGGAACAGTTCAGTGAGAGGGTAAGTGAAGTTGAGTGAAGTTATGCCCTTTGGTTCAAGAGTCTGATGGTTGAGGGGTAATAACTGTTCCTGAACCTGGTGCTGTGAGCCCCAAGGCTCCTGTACCTTCTTTCTGATGGCAGCAGTGAACGAGAGCATGACCTTGGTGCTTGGTGTCCCTGATGACGGATGCTGCTTTTCTGCAACAACACTTCGTGTTGATGTGCTTATTGGTGGAGAGTACTTTACTCATGATGGATGCTTACTACTTTTTGTAAGAATTTCTTCTCAGGGGCATTGGGGGTTTCATACCAGGCTGTGATGCAGCCAGTCAACGTATTCTCTACCACACATCTACAGAAGTTTGTCAAAGTTTTAGACGTCATGCTAAATCTTCACAGACTTCTCAGGAAGTAGAGACACTGCTGTGTTTTCTTTGTAATGGCACTTATTAAAGGACAGATCCTCTGAAATATTAACACCAAGAATTATGTGGTTACTTGAGCTACTGTTGCCTTCCTGTCAGCTTGAACCAGTCTGGCTATTCTCTTCTGACTTCTCTCATTAACCCATAAAGCCATAACCATAATCTCATTCACTGGGTACTTTTGTTTTTGTTTTGTTTTTCACAGTTTCAGCAGGTTCTGAGATACTCAAACCACTCCTTTCTGGCACCAATAATCATTCCACAGTCAAAGTCACGTAGATCACATTTCTTCTATATTCTGATCGTTGGTTTGATTCGAACAACAACTGAACCTCTTGACCATGTCTGCATGCTTTTATGCATTGTGGTGTCACATGACTGGTTGAATAGATATTTGCATTAACGAGGTGTACAGGTGTGACTAATGAAGTGGCCCCTGAGTGTACAATAGAATCAATGGAAAACCACACTCAAAGATTGACAAGCAACCAATGTGCGAAAGAAGATAAATTGTGTGCCTACCAAAAAACCACCCAAATAATAAACAAACTAACAAAACAAACAGATAAATAAATACTGAAAACGGAGTCCTTGGAAGTGAGTCCATAGGTTGTGACCAGTGATGAGATGAGTGAAGTTATCCACTCTCAGGAGCCTGATAGTCAAAGAGTAATAATTTCCTGAACCTGCTGGTATGGGACCTGAGACTCCTGAACCTCCTGGCCAAAGGCAACAGCATGGAGAGAATAGCCTGGATGGCGGGGGTCCTTGATGATGGGTTCTGCTTTCATGTGGCAGCACTCAATGATGAGGAGGGCTTTTCTTGTGATGGACTGGGCTGCATTCACCACTTTTTGTTGTCCAGTCACAACAAGTGGTTATTATAATTGGTTTGACACTATAGCCACTACTAGAATGCATTTCTTTTCACCGGGAATAGCTTATTTTATCCTGAATTATTCTGTTTGCAGTAGTTAGAATGAAAGTAAATGATATTGTTTGGCTTGCCTCTCATTAGTAAATCCTATAGCCGGTCCCACTTCACCTTCAACTTATTCTGTACTGCATGGACATTCCCATCCCTACCCAGAGCCAGTGGTCTCCTGAATGAGACGGGAAAACAGACCAGGCAAACTCAGAGAGAAAAGGAAGCTGAAACTTTCCTCTTAAGGTGATCAACTCTACAGCAGGCGATCATTCATTCTGTGTGTGCGGTAAATCTCATCCTAGCCAGAAGCAGCTTCAGCCCTCGTTGAAAACATTCAGCAAATAACCCTATGTTACTCGAATAACAAGCGGCATAACTTTTCACTAGAGCTCTCTAACCTAATTCTCCCCAGATAAAAGCTCACAAGACTAAGTATTGTTTGTTGCTTCACTCTTAGTTCATGGCCCAGGTGACAAAACTGAAGAAGGATTACTGTCATAAATTATTGTACTATCATTAGAAAACATGAGAGTCTGGTGCACCTGGTATTACTTCTAAACACTTCATTCTTGTTGCAGAGTCTTGGCCTGACATGTCAGCTCGTTATTTCTCTCCATAGACGTTGCGTGGCCTGCTGACTTCCTCTCATGTTTTGTGTGTGTTACTCTATATTTCCAGCATCTACAGAATCTCTGTGTAATTTCTGACAGGTATGTACATTGCATGGTAGTTATACCTAAAATATTTTCTCCTCTACTGTGATACCCCTGTGATCAAATAACTCCTTTGACAAGTAATGCTGGGTTGCCTTATTTCAACCAATTGGAAGTAACCATGAAGGACAATTGTGGTACATTTGTTTCTTTTGCCATGCAAAGTATAAATCTTCAATTGGAATGGCACCAGAGTTTCAGACAACAATGCCTTCTTACAAAGTTCAGCCACCCAGGTAAACTAATCAACTTCATACTGCTTCCTTGACAACAGGCTGGCCGATGTATCATTGAGATCTCTTTGCTGGATTGCAGCTGGATGCTGCATATATTACCACCAAATACTACCACCCTAAAGCCTGCTTTATACTTCTGCGTACGGGCTACGCCGTAGGCCTGCTTTATACTACTGCGTATGGGCTACACCGTAGTCTATGCCGTAGGCCTGATTTATACTTCTGCGTAGCTCTACGCCGTAGTGAGCATACATTGTTGTGCCTGCGTCACTCTACAATTCACCGCCAAAGCGCTAGTTGGCGGTGGGGTTTCTATGCCACTGCATTGAGTTTCTTCGTGAGAGACATGGACGAGGAAATGCATTTCAAATATTTTCAGATGTCGGCAGGTAGATTTGATGATTTGGTTCATTGTCTCCAACCATTTACTTCGCATCAGTGTACAGACATGGCGGAGGAAAGCAACAGGAAATGCAATGCTACCAAGCGGACCAATCACAGTTGTTGCGGTCTGCGTCGCCGCGACACGAGTTACTTTTTTGGGGAGGTGCAGGTCACCCTACGGTGTAGATTTGATGCAAAAGTATAAATCAGGCTTAACAACATGACTTGGTGGTATACTCCCATATGCCCATGGTTCAAAACCAAAGAAAGTCTCATCAAATCAAAATGAAAAAAAAGTCACTGCGTGCCAGTGATTCAATGTCTGACACCAATTCTGAGAATGCTGTGAGCAATATACACTGAATGCCCATCCTTCCCCTTCTTAACCTTTGCATTCTAAAGAAAACAAGAATCTTATACAACCTCCTCCTGGCTGAAACACTATACTTCCATGCCTACCGGAAATATGAGACCCCCTTGTTCTTACAAAGAGTCTCAGACCTGAAACATTAACTGTTTCTCTTTCACCATACACTGCTTGATCTGTTGAGTGTTTCCAGCATTTTCTGGTTTTACCTCAGAGCTTCAGCATTTGCTGTTTACTTTCCTTTTCTCCACCAGAAATAAAATGGCAGTCTATTAAATAAAGTTTAATTCTTCTGTCACTATGATGGCACTGTAACTATTGATACCAGAATTAGCAAAGGACTTTCAAGTAGCCAACAAGCTGACTCAGCTTTGGGTTAGAGTCACAGAGAAAAATGGCATAGAAACCCCCCCCTTTGGCCCACTTATCTATGCTGATTGAAGGTGTGGGGTAATGCAGTGGGTGGAAACATACACTGTGCATTAGTCATAACCACTGACATTGAGCTGGGGTTCAATTTAAGAGGTTGGTCTGACGTGAGGACTTAATGACATGAAGATTTTTTACCGTGCTTTAGATTCTGTGTTTGGTGGAGAATAAAGGAGTTGTTACAGTTCCCCTTAAGCGTAAAATGCCTCTGCCATTTTATTTACAAAATTCTACAAAGGTACTACTCCCAAGCTAGACCTATTTATACTTTTACTTCATACTTTACTTTATACTTTATTGTCGCCAAACAATTGATACTAGAACGTACAATCATCACAGCGATATTTGATTCTGCACTTCCCGCTCCCTGGATTACAAATATTAAATATTAAAAATAGTAAAAATAGTAAAAATTAGTAAATATTAAAAATTTATATTATAAATCATAAGTAGAAAATAGAAAAATGGAAATTAAGGTAGTGCAAAAAAACCGAGAGGCAGGTCATTATTTGGAGGGTACAACACAGATCCGGGTCAGGATCCGTTCAGCAGTCTTATCACAGTTGGAAAGAAGCTGTTCCCAAATCTGGCCGTACGAGCCTTCAAGCTCCTGAGCCTTCTCCCGGAGGGAAGAGGGACGAAAAGTGTGTTGGGTGGGTGAGTTGTGTCCTTGATTATCCTGGCAGCACTGCTCCGACAGTGTGCGGTGTAAAGTGAGTCCTGCATTTGGCCCATATTTCTCTAAACCCTACTTATCTAAGTGTCTTTTTAAATGATATTATTGTACCTGCCTCAACTACTGTATCTGGCAGCTCATTCCATACACACACCACCCTCTGTGAGGAGAAGTTGCCCCCCAGGCTGTTTTTAAATCTGTCACTTCTCACCCTAACCCTGTGCCCTCTCATTTTAGTTACTTTTCTCTGGGAAAAAAGACTATATGTATTTACCCTGTCTAGATTCCTTGTGATTTTGTATATAGAACATAGGAATATAGAAATTTACAGCACATTACAGGCCCTTCAGCCAACCATGTAACCTACTCCAGAAGCTGCCTAATATTTCCCTACCGCATAGCCCTCTATTTTTCTAAACTTCATGTACCTACCTAAGAGTCTCTTAAAAGACCCTATTGTATCCACCTCTACCACCATCGCTGACAGTGCAATCCATGCATCCACCACTCTCTGTGTGAAAAACTTACCTCTGACATCCCCCTTGTACCTACTTCCAAACACCTTAAAACTATGCACCCTCATGTTAGCCATTTCAGCCCTGGGGAAAAGCCACTGGCTATCCACATGAGCAATGTCTCTCATCATCTTATATATCTTTATCAGGTCACCTCTCATCCTCCATAGCTCCAAGGAGAAAAGCCAAGTTCATGCAACCTATTCTCAGAAGGCATGCTCCCCAATCCAGGCAACATCCTTGTAAATCTCCTCTGCACTCTCTCTATAGTATTCACATCCTTTCTGTAGTGATGTGACCAGAACTGAACACAGTACTCCAAGTGGGGTCTAATTAAGGTCCCATATAGTTCAAGAGCTGCAACATGACCTCACATCTCTTGAATTCAATCCTACGGTTGATGAATGCCAACACAGCATACGCCTTCTAAACAACACTGTCAACCTGCGCATTCGCTTTGAGTGTCCTATTGACACGGACCTCAAGATCTCTCCGATCCTCCACACTGCCAAAAGTCTTATCATTAATGTTATATTCTGTCTGCAAATTAGACCTTCCGAAATCAGCTACTTAACACTTATCTGGGCTGAACTCAATTTCCCACTTCTCAGCCAAATTCTGCATCCTATCGATGTCCTGCTGTAACCTCTGACATCTTTCCAAACTATCCACAGCACCCCCAATCTTTGTGTCATTAGCAAACTTACTAACCCACCCTTCTCCTTCCTCACCTAGGTCATTTATAAAAATTACAAAGAGGAGAGGTCCTAGAACAGATCCCTGAAGAACACCACTGGTCACCGTCCTCCATGCAGAATACGAATCATGTACAGCCACCCTTTGCCTTCTGTGGGCAAGCCAATTCTGGATCCACAAAGCAAAGTCTCCTTGGATCCCATGCCTCCTTACTTTCTGAATGAGGTTCGCATGGGGAACCTTATCAAATGCCTTACTGAAATCCATATACACGACATCCACTGCTCTATCTTCATCAGTGTGTTTTGTTACATCTCCATAAAGTCACCTATAACATAGGCTCTCCAGTCCTGCAGCACTCTTGTAAATTTTCTCTGCACACTTTCCAGTTTAATGATGTCTTTCCTGTAACAAGATGACCAAAATTGTCCACAGTATTCCAAGTCGCCCACAGAAACAGTCTAGGGTGGCTTTAGAAGGGAGAGGGCATTAGTGACAAAGATCAGGGGCAGATAGTATACAAAATTACAACATTACATGGTCACCGGGTTCCCTGGTTTCGATCTTTTTCATAATTCCTCATTTAGTCTTCTGCGCATTATCCTTGTTCATTTTTATACCCAACCTCTTTTCTGCCTACAACAACATCATCAGGGCAGCATAGTAGGAACTAACTACCTGATGGACCACCATCAATGACCAGTCATCAAAGTTGAACTCGGGTTTATTGTCAGGTGCAGAAGTGCATATATTTGCGGGTGCAGGGAAAGACTTACTTGCAGCAGGATCACAGGCTTGACAGTCTCGCCAAGCATGGAAACCATACTAAAATGAAGGTAACCAATCTGGGCTGGCCACAACGTCATATGGATGATATATGATATGACAATTGGAAGGCTGATGGAGGAGGCTATTTCAGCCCATTAAACTGGTGACAGATAACAAAACAATCTTATTTCACCACCACTTTTCACTGCAACCTATCTTTTCCACACTTCCTTCAATTTCACCACCCCATTCCGCAAAGAGATGCACTATAAGACAATAAGACCATAAGACATAGAAGCAGAATTAGGCCCTTTGGCCCATCGAGTCTACTCCACCATTTCATCATTGCTGATCCATTTTTCCTCTCAGCCCCAATCTCCTGCCCTCTCCCTGTTTCCCTTTATGCCCTAACCAGTCAAGAGTCTATCAACCTCTGCCTTAAATATACATACGGACTTGGCCTCCACAGCTGCTGGTGGCAATGAATTCCGTAGATTCACTACTCCCTGGCTAAAGAAATCCCTTCCCATCTATGTTCTAAAAGGACACCCCTCTATTCTGAGGCTGTGTCCTCAAGTCTTGGATTCTTGCACCATTGGAAACATCCTCTCCAGGTCCACTCTATCAAAGCCTTTCACCATTCGAAAGGTTTCTATGAGGTTACCCCTCATTCTTCTGAATTCTAGTGAACACAGACCCAGAGCCATCAAATGTTCTTCCTATGACAGGTTGTTCAAACCTGGAATCACTTTTTTACACCTCCCTTGAACCCTCTCCAGTTTCAGCATATCCTTTTATCCTATAAGATAAGGGATGTAATCTAACCACAACACTTTAAGATATAGGAGGAAACCAGAGAAGCTGGAGGAAATGCTAATGTCACAGGAAGAATGTACAAACTCCACATAAAGGTCAGCCAGCGTGCCAAGAGTTCTAGCCTGGAATTTGGGATCCTGCTGTCAGCCGGACGTGGGGGGCTGGGGGGTGGTCAATACCAAAGATTAGAGCCTAAATGTCAATTGGAAGTCTGGAAGTTGAAATCCAGTGTCTGAAGCGTGGAGACTAGAGGTCTCAATGGAGTTGGAGGACTGTCCATGTCAGTGAGTAGGACAGAGGTTGGCAGGGAGGAAAGGGGTGTGTTTCACTGGTGTTGTTTCGTTGCTTGTTCTGCTGAGCATTGTGGGCAAGTTCTGTTGATGTTGGAATGTATGGCGATACTTGTGGGCTTCTACCCAGCACATCGCTGGGCGGTGGTTATTGTCGCGAATGATGCATTTCACTGTATGTTTCGGAATTTAAAAAATTTGAATCTAAATACCAATTTGAGAAGGCCAGGGATCAGGATTGAACCCAGATTGATGGAGATTTGAACAACAGCTGTACCAGCGGTAGCACTGCACCACCTCGCCTGCTTGTTATATAGAGGTCAAACGGACAGGCAGCAAGGACATAGGAATTGAGGAACTTTTGCAGAGCATCCTCAAATCTGATGAAGCATCAGACACATTGTGTAAAAGAAACAGGAGGGGCAAAAGAATATAACTTGCATCTCCTTGGCTGACAGTAAAAGGCAGTGCAGGCATCATTCTACCCTGACAAGTTTCCTGAATCTACGTGTGGAAACTCGTTCCAGCGTTAGGGACAGTCTCTGGTGTTTACTTTTGCATTGTTCCAGAGTTAATTTAGCTTCTCAATCATTCGAGTAAGTACACTTACTGGCCGCACTGGAAGGTTTCACTGAAGGTACATATGCCTCCTTTAGAAAGATCAGAACCATTTTCAGCAATACATTGCAAGGACACCGCCTGCGATTCCGCACTGGTCAGAACATTACAGGATCACTAATGCTGCCTGTTTCCAGGTCGCGCTCCCACATCCGACAACCATCAGGTCCATAGGTGCCGGTAAACCTTTATCAGTGTGTAACTGAAAGCATACTGACCTACTGCATGACAGAATAGCACACTAACTGCAACAAGATCGACCAAAAAGTGCTCCAGTGAGTGATCAGGACAGCACAGAACACTGGTGGGACACAGCTACCAGATATGGAAACCATCTGCAACTCACGCTGTCTATGGCGGGCTCGTAACATTGTGATAGACTCATCCTGCCACTCTAATCACTCGTTCACTATCCTACCATGCAGCAGGAGATACAGAAACACCTCTCAGGCGTTATTCTACATTTGGTCATTGTGCTTTTAGTAATTGATTTGCCAGTGTGCTGTTTTACACTGAATGGAGTAGCACTGCAATCTCATTGTCCTCAGTAATGACAATAAATTTCTAACTAACTAATTAGCATATAATCCTAAAAGTCTCAGACACATATATATTGCTAGAGAGCCTAAAACATTTGATCAGCACTGTAGTAATTTTATGTTTTGCACTGTCCTGCTGCTGCAAAAAAAGACAAATTTCATGACATATGCAACTGATGATAAACTTGATTCTGATATGGGTCTCTATTGTGAACTGAGAATGGGAAGGGAGACAGGGAGAAGGGAATCATGGTTGGGAAAGGGGGAAGAGAGAGGGGAGGGAGCAGGAAGCATCAGACAGACATTCTGTAATGGTCAATAAACCGATAGTTTGGAATAAAATGACCTTGCCTGGTGTCTCAGGGCTGAGTGTGACTGCACCTGTGCCACGCCACCCCTGCCTCCAGCACTCCTTCTCTGCCACCTCTCCCCCAGTGCTTCACTCTTGCCATTCTCAGCATCTGTTACTTCTTCCAGATTTACAAACTTGCTGTCCACTCCATGTTGACAAATACAGTACTGTGCAAAAGTCTTGGGCTCCCAAGCTACATACATATATGTGCCCGAGACTTTAGCACACTATTGTATACTTGTTATTAAGCTCATGTTTGAGGCAAAAATGGGACTCCACAAACCATAAAATAGTCTTTCCCTTAGTTTTTGTCTTGAGTTATTTTCCAACCATTTTGCTTAAAAATATCTTCCTATCACAATCTTTTAACTTTCTCCTTACGGCAGAGAAGAGTCGACGAAGATGTTTGACCTCCATGGTCTTGTCCTGCCAATACATGGCTGATCGCACTTGGAGATTGGCAGCTGACGCTCAGTGTGGAGGTACATACTTTTATGTGCGAGCTTACAAGATGAAACAACAGCCATAAAAGAAGTGACTGAGAGCATCTATTGAACAACAGGTGCTTATTTCTTCATTCCTTAAAAGGCAAGGTTGGTTTGTCCTTCAGCTCTCTGTGAGAATGATGCCTCAGCTGTCCACTTCACTTTCCAAACATCAGGTCATCCTTTGGAATATCAGTTTGTCTCAGTTTGACTATCACAAATGATTGAGAAAAAACCATAAGACCATAAGATATAGGAGCAGAATTAGACCACTTGGCCCATCGAGTCTGTTCTGCCATTCAATCATGGCTGACTTTTTTTTTTCTCTTCTCAGCCCCACTCCCCTGCCTTCTCCCCATAACCTCTGATGCTGTGTCCAATCAAGAGCTTATCAAGTTCTGCCTAAAATACACCCAAAGACCTGGCCTGCACAGCTGCCTGCGGTAACAAATTCCACAAATTCACTATCCTCTGGCTAAAGAAATTTCTCTGCATCTTTATTTTAAATAGAGACTTCTCTATCCTGAGACTGGGCCCTCTTGTCCTAGACTCCCCCACCATGGGAAACATCCTTTCCATAATCTACTCTGTCTAGGTCTTTCAACATTCGAGAGGTTTCAATGAGATCCCCCCCCCCCATCTTTTAAATTCCACCAAGTACAGACCCAGAGCCATGATGTTAACCCTTTCATTCCTGGAATAATCCTTATGAACCTCTCCTAAACCTTCTCCAGTGTCAACACATCTTTTCTTAGACAAGGAGCCCAATTCTTTCGCAATACTCAAGGTGAGACCTCACCAGTACCTTAAAAAGCCTGAGCATCACATCCCTGCTCTTGGTATTCTAGACCTCTTGAAATGAATGTTAAAAGAATGTTTATCACCCTTCCTCACCATATCAAATTTGGTTATGATCCTGACATACAAGAGAAGATCTGCAGATGCTGGAAATCTGAGCCACACACACAAAATGCTGGAGGAACTCAACAGGCCAGGCAGCATCTATGGAACAAAATCACAGTCGACATTTCAGCTGAAACCCTTTGGCAGGAAAGAAGTAAAGAAGCTGAGGAGTAGATTGAAAGTTCTGAAGGGGGGTGGGGGGAGGATGTACCCACCTTTCAAATCTACTCTTCAACGTTTTGTTCTCCAGTCCTGCCGAAGGGTTTTGGCCTGAAACATTGACTGTGCTTTTTTCCATAGATGCTGCCTGGCCAGCTGAGTTCCTCCAGCATTTTGTGTGTGTTGCTGGGTTATAGATAGATAGAGAGATAGATATACTTTATTAATCTCGAGGGAAATTTGATAACTGTCAACTGTCCTGTCAACTGAAATATATGCTATCAAACACACATATTTAAATTCATTCCATAAGACCAAAAGACAGAGGAGCAGAATTAAGCCATTGAGCCTGTCAAGTCTGCCCCACCATTCGATCATGGCTGATTTATTTTCCCTCTCAACACCTTTCTCCCACATTCTCCCTCTAACCTTTGGCACTCCTACTAATCAAGAACCTATCAACCTCCACTTTAAATATACCTCATGCTTTGGCCTCCAGAGCTGTCTATGGCAATGAATTCCACAGATTCTCCACCCTCTGGCTAAAGAAATATCTCCTTATTGTTGTTCTAATAGGACATCCTTCTAATCTGAGGCTGTGCCCTCTGGTCCTAGGTCCTCCTACTACCTTATCCATATCCACTCTGCATAGGCCTTTCAATATTGGGTTTGTTTCAATAAGATCCTCTCCCATTCTTCTGAACTTCAGTAAGTACAGGCCCAGAGGCATCAAACAGGCCTTACACATTAACCCTTTCATTCCCAGGATAATTCTCAATTACCTCCTCTACACCCTCTCCAATGCCAACATATCCTTTTTTTAGATGTTGGGCTCAGAACTGCTCACAATAGCCCAAATGTGGTCTGATCAATGTCTTATAAATTCTCAACATTACATGCTGCTTTTATATTCTAGTTCTCTTAAAATGAAAGCATTTGCATTTGCCTTCCTTCCAACCAACTCAACCCATAAGCTAACCTTCAGGGAATCCTGCACTGTGACACCCAAATCCCTTTGCAGTTCTGATTTCTGAATCCATTCCGGATTTAGAAAATAGTCTATGCCTTTATCCTTTCTCCCAAAGTGCATGACTATACAATTCCCAACACTGTATTTCATCTAACAATTCTTTGTCCATTTTCCTGATCCATTGAATTCCATCTGCTGATTGTCTACATCCTCAACATTACCTGCCCCTCCACCTACCTTAGTATCATCTTTAAATTTAGCCACAAAGCCAATAATTCTATCATCTAGACCATTAGCATAAAATGTGAAAAGTGGTGGTCCCAACACCAACAGCAGCAGACCACCACTGTTTATGAGCAACCAACCAGAAAAGGCCCCCATTATGTGTGCAGGAAGCAGCGCCAATGCAGTCGTCGATGTAGCGAAGGAGAAGTGGGGGACAGATACCAGAATAGGTTTGGAACATAGATTGTTCCACAAAGCCAACAAAAAGGCAAGCATAGCTAGGACCCATACGGGTGCCCATGGCTACACCTTTAGTTTGGAGGAAGTGGGAGGAGCCAAAGGAGAAATTATTAAGAGTAAGGACTAATTCCGCTAGACAGAGCAGAGTGGTGGTAGAGGGGAACTGGTTAGGTCAGTGGTGTGTGTGTGTGTGTGTGTGTGTGTGTGTGAGACAGTGTACAATGGCAATGTCAGAACCCCAGTGCAGAGCAAAGACAGACTTCAAGTGTAGAGATAGCAACCAGAGTTTATTCATTAATTCCAACAGAACATCGGTGGTCAGGCAGCCGACAGCGTGAGATGTGACAATCATCCTCGGAACATAGAAGACTGAGGGGAGATTTGACATACAAAATGATGAAGGGTATAGATAGGGTAATTGAAAGCAGGCTTTTTCCACTGAGGTTGGGTGGAACTTCAACTACAACTAGAGGTCATGGGTTAAGGGTGAAAGGTGAAAAGTTTAAGGGGAACATGAGAGGAAACTTCTTCACTCAGAGGGCTGTGAGAGTGTGGAACGAGCTGTTAGCAGAAGTGGACCATGCAAGCTCAATTTCAATACTTAAGAGAAGTTTGGGTAGCTACATGGATGGAAGGGATATGGAGGGCCTTGGCTGCAAATCAATGGGATTAGGCAGTTTAAATGGTTTGGCACTGACTAGATGGGCTGAAGGGCCTGTTTCTGTGCTGTACATTTCTATGACTCTATTCCCAATCTTTGCCTTCTGCAAATCAGCCAATCTTCTGTCTGCTTGTACCTTTGCAATCATACCATGGATTCTTGTCCCGTTTATCAGCCTCTTGTGCAGCACTTTGTCATAGCCCTTTTGAAAATCAAAGTAAAGAACTTTTTGCACATCTATCCTGCCTGTTACTTCCTCAAAATGTTTCAACTGATTTGTCAGGCAAGATATTCAGTTAATGAAGCCATGCTGGCTTTGACCTACTTTATCATCTGCCTCCAACTACCCTAAAATATCCCTCATCCCCCTTGACAATCATAACATTCCTGTCAATGAAAGTATGTATCAGAATCAGGTTTATTATCATTGGCATGTGACGTGAAATTTGTTGACTTAGTAGCAACAGTTCAATGCAATACATAATCTAGCAGAGAAAAGAAAAAAAAAATAAACAAGTAAATCAATTACGTATATTGAATAGTTTTTTAAAAAACATGCAAAAACAGAAATACTGTATATTAATAAAAAAAGTGAGGTAATGTCCGAAGCTTCAATGTCCATTTAGGAATCAGATGGCAGAGGGGAAGAAGCTGTTCCTGAATCGCTGAGTGTGTGCCTTCAGGCTTCTGTACCTCCTACCTGATGGTAGCAGTGAGAAAAGGGCATGCCCTGGGTGCTGGAGGTCCTCAATAATGGACGCTGCCTTTCTGAGACACCGCTCCCTGAAGATGTCCTGGGTACTTTGTAGGTTAGTGCCCAAGATGGAGCTGACAAGATTTACAACCTTCTGCAGCTTCTTTGAGTCCTGTGCAGTAGCCCCTCCATACCGACAGTGATGCAGCCTGTCAGAATGCTCTCCATGGTTCAACTATAGAAGCTTTTGAATGTATTTGTTGACATGCCAAATCTCTTCAAACTCCTAATGAAGTATAGCCACTATCTTGCCTTCTTTTTAACTACATCAATATGTTGGGACCAGGTTAGACCCTCAGAGATCTTGACACCCAGGAATTTGAAGCTGCTCACTCACTCCACTTCTGATCCCTCTACGAAGATTGGTATGTGTTCCCTCTTTAGCAAAGGATCTGACTGTTGTAACATGGTGATGTTTTCTGGCACTTCCCACTTAACATCTGACACAGCATTTTCAGGCATTTCACAAGATAAAGGTGTACCAGCATGTTTCTCTAACCTCCGTTGTGGACGTGTCTTTCTATGCCCTTTGGTTCCAGCATTGCACAGACTACCACACAGGTCTGGCAAAGGTTGTATCCCAGACTGAGCCTGGGTTTTTGCCTGGGACCGTGTCATGACAAAACAAGAGGCATGCATTTTCGGTTCTGACACAGGTTCACGAGCATTACAGAGACTTTTACCCCTGCTTAGGAGATCATACAGAACAGGCAAATCCCACCCCAAAAGCACCTCCACTGGTAAGTTCTCCACCACCCCCACTGTCATCAGATACTTTTGTCCATCTACCTCCACTGTAAGTTCTACCTGTGGCTCCGGCTTACAGTCACCATGTACACATAAAACCTCTGTTCACTGGCTGTAGTTAATAGCACAGGGCACACAACTTTTTTCTTATGAATGAAATGGAACTACCAGAATCAGGGAGAGCAGTAAGGGGTTTACCATTAACTTTTACTGGAACAGATCTAGACTCTCCCTCCCTGTCCTGGCAGTCACTCTGCTCACCTTGTCTAGGCACATAACACAGTCCAGTCAGTTTTGATCTCTTCAGGGGGCAAACAGATGCTTTATGTCCCTGCTGCAGACAATGACACCAAGACTGAGACTGAGCAGTGTTTTCCTTGTCATTTGCCCCCCAATTACCTTCAAAATTCTTCGTAAAGCTGTCCCTGGGGTGGTTGTAGTCCCTGGAATCCAGCCGTGTTGGTCGTGACGGGGTCCCCTTTCTGGCGTTCAGGTACTGCATGGCCAACTTCGCTGCCATCAGTCCATCCTCCGGTTCATGTTCTCTCACCCACGTCCTGATGTCTGGAGGAAGCACCTGCAGCAGCTGCTCCAGGATGATGGTCTCCCCCAGCTGATCCTTACTCCTCTGCCCTGGCCACATCCAGTGACGATAGAGGCCTTTCAGCCGGTGATATGTCTCTGTCGGTGTCTCCACCGGAGATGGTGTTGAGGTGGCCCGGAACGGTTGACGGTAGGTCTCTGAAGAGACGTCAAATTTGGCCAACAGCGCCTCCCTCAGGTCCATATAACAGTTGGACTTGTCCTCATCCATGGCTGTGTAGGCCTCCAGGGCCTTCCCGTTCAGCAGGGGAATTAGTCGACAGGGCCACTGCCTTGTTTTTGCCATGCGTTCAAAACGTAGAAGGTAATTTTCAATGTCCTCCCCTTGTTGATACACTGGTATCTTGGGTTCCTTACACTGGACTGCTGGGGATGGCTGTAGGACAGGCTGTCAGGAGGCCTCCAGTGAGATCTGCAGGCCCTACAGCTCTTCTTGGAGAATATCATCTCTCTTCTGCTGGGCGGCTAAAAAGTCCCTGAAGAGATTTACCTCCTCTAGGGTTGAGGGACCCTCTTCCGGCGATGACCCAGGCTGTAGCTGTCGGATTTTGGATCTTGCCCCTTGTGCCTCTTCCTCTGACGTCGCCGCTGTCTCCCACTCATCCTCATTCTTCATCTGAAGTTGCTGGTTTTGAGACCGTAGTCCAGTTTGTTTTTTAAAAGCACACTTAGTTTTGTGATTGGCCATCCCACCACTGCCACCATATGTCATATCTCAGGCTAGCCTCTTGGTTCTTTTGGCCTTCAATGTACACTGACGTGCAGACATATTGCAAAACGTGCACAGAGTGTCAAAAAACCAGTGCTGTCCATAAATCAGACTGAGCACCCCTTCAATCCATGCCAGTGATTACCACCCCATTTAAGCAGATTGCAATGGACATTGTGGGGCCCCTGGAAAAAAGCTCAGCAGGATATCAGTACATTCTTGTTGTATGTGATTATGCCACCCTCAAACCAAACACCAAAGAAAACTAACCCCAAAGCCTTGGTAAGCTGAGGCTTATAACTGCTAAGCCCCTCCCCCTAGACCAACCAAAAGCTAATTAACTCAATTATCCAATTAAAGATGGTATCCTCCACCATCAGCACACCTGTGCAGGTTGCTGCTGCCTCTATATGAGACAGCTCCATGCAACAGCTCTGGTTCAAACCCAGTCACTATTACCGCTGGGGATGAGTGTTTTACCGAGTGTGCCATGTGCTGTCCGTAGTTAGTGACGGGCCTTCGTCACACTCGTCTTGCCCTTCCTGAAGTCCACAATCAGCTCTTTCGTCTTACTGACGTTGAGTGCCAGGTTGTTGCTGTGGCACCACTCCACTAGTTGGCATATCTCACTCCTGTACACCCTCTTGTAGTTTGTCTTACAACAATTACCTGGTTTGGTTTCTCTGCTCCCAGGATCTCCTGTACACATCAGCATCAGTTTGCTTCCTTCAAGAGTGTACAATATGGTTATAGAAGTCCATAACATATTGCAGCTGAAAGCTTGCAGTTCTGCTCATTGGTTTCTACGCACACTTGGCTTTCATCATGCTGTTAGAGCATCTAGTAAGGATCTCTTGATCGCTGTTGTTTGATTCTGTTCTGAAAACACACACAGGAGAACTCCTTTCCCCTGACCATCAATGTTTGGAATGACTAAACTCAAACAATGGCTTCTCTTTGACTTTGTTGTGACAAGAAGTGTTTCCTGTGGGGAAGCTTCTTTGCAGGAGATGGACAGTTTTGGCTCCTGGACTTGGGTGCCATGGGAGTCAAGATGTGAGTTGCAGGCAAAGTGCAATCAACATCTGGCAAGTGATCTTCCACAGCTGGGGATTGACAGTAAAGCTGGAGGAACGATTGATAAGTGAATAGTTACTTTTTTTGCATTAATATCTATAAGGCATTATGAAAAGTGGTATCATCCCTGTCTAGATACACTTACAGTCTTGATAGTGTCCTTGTTAACTTTATAATTTAATATAGCTTGCTTTAAGGTAGTGTATATACAGCAGGTTCACCTAATGAAACCTCTATAGGCAAAGGGGAGTGTATTAGATTTTCATGGTGAAAGATCCTTAATTTTGGTACCTGTATAGGAACAGCCACTTGAGTTTTCTCATTTGAATCGTGGGTAACTGGAACTCATTTCCTGTTACTTACTTTTGATTCTTTGATTCTTGTGCCAAACGAAGTCTGATATTCAATACTATATTAAGGTCCTTATTGCAAAACTGGACTGAGAAAAACTCAAGAGAATGGTTTTCGATAAGTTAAGGGCAGTGTAGATAATCCTGCAGAGTACAAGGTAAGTAGTTGTGTAAGTGGGTAGGATGTGGAACTACCAATTCTTCAGTAAAGTGATCAAATTTCTATGATTTCAATTCCCAAAGAGAAAAATAGTGGATCTGAAGGTGCTGCCACCTTCCACTGGCCAAAACCGAGGAGGTTTCAACTGCTTGTCACTGTGAAGCTGAAACCAATCTACAAACATCAAGGAGCTGCAGAAGGTCATGATATAAATGGCCAATTTTTGTCTTGGAGGTGTTGATTGAGAAACAAATATTGCCCAGCACGTCAGAACTTCCTTACACTTCTTCAAAAAAAATATCATGGCTCTTTTACATCAGCCTGAGAAAGTAACTGCAATCTTAGTTTAACATGTATAAAAGGCATCTCTGAATATGTACCCATCTCTTAGCACTTGATGAGGTGTCTGCCTAGCTATCCCTCAACTGGAGTGTATATCTTTATATTCCATGGAACAGGAAATTATGAGCTGAATATTATTTTCCTTGATTTTACAATGACAGCATATGTCTGCTAAATGCCTACATCCTGACACTGAGGAGAAAAATCTAGATTCTTATCATAACCTTTCTCTTATCTCGTGATCACAAAGTACACTGTGCTGTTTTAAACAATTGTGCAAAGATGGGTATCCCACATCTAAAACCAGCATGACAGTCCAATGTTTTGAAATTCCTATGAGCTCTGTCATGGTTCCCAGTTACCTGCATGCAGACTTTTTTTTAAATCCAGGATTGTTTTTCAAAAAGATGTGGAGGATGTAAGCTAAACACTTTCCCACAGGTGGGAGTGATATTCACATTACATTTTACCCTTACATAAGGCTGGTAGATATATTGTGCAGCTCCGACAAAAGCCTTGGGGTACAGGAAAGGCAGATAAAACACTGAAATATCCCCATGTTAAGATAATATACTATGAATTACTTACTTACTGCCTGTTATGCCGCTGGTGTTTAGGACAGTCATGAAAGTCCTCCATTTCTGGCTTCCTTCATTGTGTCAGCAGATTCCTCTCGGTTTTCACTACTGTCAGTCATGCAACTTCTAGGTGGTTTCTCAGGAATACCATTGCATGCAGATGTAGGATTCTTCATTGCTGTTTCCATAACAATTTCATTTCACCAGTTCACCCTGAGCTGAACCCCCGAACCTGGAGAACCGGAGGACCACTCTTCGTCTGGTCTCTACCCTTTGGCCTTTGACCTGTTTGGCATAGGTGACCCTTTCAAGAGCCAAAGCATAAAGCCCTGCCTCCAGCCAACAGAGCTCTCCAGAGCATTGAGGCACACAAGCCTCCAAACCACAAACAACAATTGTGGCCCCCTTGGAGGATCCTATCAATTAAAGGCAGCAAAATACTCGACTGATTCCATGTTCAGAGAGCAATAGTGTGGGTTGATGTACAGACAGAAAGGGGGAAATTTTACTAATCTCCTATCTTGTTTTGACACCTCTGGTTGTTCTATTAAATTCAGTTCAAATAGTGAATGAAATCATCCAAGTTAAAGTGATGGTACAGTGCATGATTTTATCCTAAAATATCTTGTGCAATTAATATAGGCACTATTTATGAAACAGCATGAAACTTGTAACAGGAGGAAATAAAGAAATGAAAGCAGCACACACAAAATGCTGGAGCAACTCAGCAGGCCAGGCAGCATCTATGGAAAGGAGTAAACAGTTGACACTTTGCGCCGCGACCCTTCATCGGGGCCTTCCCCTTCATCCCCGATGAAGGGCCCTAGCCCGAAACGGTGACTCTTTACTCATTTCCATGGATGCTGTCTGGCCTGCTGAGTTCCTCCAGCATTTTGTGTGGGTTGCTTCAGATTTCCAGCATCTGCAGATTTTCTCTTGTCTGTGAAGAAATGAAAGTGTCCTGGCTTACATTTACTTCATACCTTTCACAACACCATAATACCCAAAAGCACTATACAGTTATAGAAATACTTTTGAGGCATAGTCATTGTAGAAGCCAGAACGCATAGCACCAAACTTGCACTCAGCAAAATCCCACAAACTGCAATGGGACCAGATAATCCATTATTAAGACCATAAGACCATAAGACAGAAGGGTAGAACCCAGTCTGCTTCACCATTCCATCATGGCTGATCTCAGATCCCACTAAACCCCATACACCTGTCTCCTTGCCATAACCTTTCATGCCCTAACCAATCAGGAAATGATCAACTTCCGCCTTAAGTATACCCATCGACTTGGCCTCCATTGCAATCGGTGGCAGAGCATACCACAGATTTACTGCTCTCTGGCTAAAAAAAAATTCCTCCTTACCTCTATTGTAAAGGCTCACCCCTCAATTTTGAGGCTGTGCCCTCTAGTTCTGGATACCCCCACAAGAGGAAACATCCTCTTCACATGCACCCTATCCAGTCCTTTCAACATTTGGTAGGTTTCAATGAGATCCCCATGCATTATTCTAAATTCCATCCGGTGAGCACAGGCCCAGAGCTGCTAAGCACTCCTCATATGTTAACCCCTTCACTCCAGGAATCATCCTCGTGAACCTCCTCTGGACTTCCTCCAGGGACAACACATCCTTTTGGAGATATGGGGCCAAAAGCTGTTGACAATACTCCAAGTGTGGCCTGACTAGTGTCTTAGAAAGGCTCAGCATTATCTACTTGCTTTTATATTCTATTTCACTTGAAATAAATGCCAGCATTGCACTTGTCATCCTTAACACAGACTAAATCTGTAAATTCCCCTTCTGGGAGTCTCACACGAAGACTCCTAAGTCCTCAGCACCTCTGAACTTTGAACCTTCTCTCCATTTAGACAATAGTCTGCACTATTGTTCCTTTTTCCAAAATGCATTATCCAACATTTCCCAACACTGTATTCCATCTGCCACTTTTTTGCTGATTCTTCCAGTTTGTTTAAGTCCTGCTGCAATCACATTGCTTCCTCAGCACTACCTACCCCTTTACCAATACTCGTATTTTCTGCAAACATTGCCAAAAAGCCATCAATTCCATTATCTAAGTCATTTTCAAACAATGTGAAAAGCATCAGTCTAAATATTGACCCCTGAGGAACACCACTAGTTACTGGCAGCCAACCAGAAAAGGCCCCTTTTATTCCTACTAGTTGCCTCCTGCCTGTCAGCCATTCCTCTATCCATGCCAGTATCTTTCCTGTAATACCATAGGATTTTATCTTGTCAAGCAGCTTTAGGTGTGGCACTTTATCCAATGCCTTCTGAAAATCCAAGTAAATGACATCCACTGCCTCTCCTTTGTTCACCCTGGTAGTTACTTTCTTGAAGAACTCTAACAGGTTTGGCAGGCAAGATTTCCATAGAACCATAGAACATTACAGCACAGAAACAGGCCTTTTGGCCCCTCTTGGCTGTGCCAAACCATTTTTCTGCCTAGCCCCACTGACCTGCACCTGGACCATATCCCTCCATACACCTCTTATCCATGTACCTGTCCAAGTTTTTCTTAAATGTTAAAAGTGAGCCCGCATTTACCACTTCATCTGGCAGCTCATTCCACACTCCCACCACTCTCTGTGTGAAGAAGCCCCCCCCCCAATGTTCCCTTTAAACTTTGCCCCCTTCACCCTTAACCCATGTCCTCTGGGTTTTTTCTCCCCTAGCCTCAGTGGAAAAAGCCTGCTTGCATTCATTCTATCTATACCCATCATAATTTTATATACCTCTATCAAATCTCCCCTCATTCTTCTACGCTCCAGGGAATAAAGTCCTAACCTATTCAACCTTTCTCTGTAACTCAGTTTCTCAAGTCCTGGCAACATCCTTGTAAACCTTCTCTGCACTCTTTCAACCTTATTAATATCCTTCCTGTAATTTGGTGGCCAAAACTGTACACAATACTCCAAATTCGGCCTCACCAATGCCTTATACAACCTCACCATAACATTCCAACTCTTATACTCAATACTTCGATTTGTAAAGGCCAATGTACCAAAAGTTCTCTTTACGACCCTATCTACCTGTGATGCCACTTTTAGGGAATTTGTATCTGTATTCCCAGATCCCTCTGTTCTACTGCACTCCTCAGTGCCCTACCATTTACCTTGTATGTTCTACCTTGGTTTGTCCTTCCAAAGTGCAATACCTCACACTTGTCTGTATTAAACTCCATCCGCCATTTTTCAGCCCATTTTTCCAGCTGGTCCAAATCCCTCTGCAAGCTTTGAAAACCTTCCTCACTGTCCACTACACCTCCAATCTTTGTATCATCAGCAAATTTGCTGATCCAATTTACCACATTATCATCCAGATCATTGATATAGATGACAAATAACAATGGACCCAGCACTGATCCCTGTGGCACACCACTAGTCACAGCCTCCACTCAGAGAAGCAATCCTCCACTACCACTCTCTGAGTTCTTCCATTGAGCCAATGTCTAATCCAATTTACTACCTCTCCATGTATACCTAGCAACTAAGTCTTCCTAACTAACCTCCCATGCGGGACCTTACTGTAAGGCCTTACTGAAGTCCATGTAGACAACATCCACTGCCTTCCCTTCATCCACTTTCCTCGAAAAACTCTAACAGATTGGTTAAACGTAACCTACCATGCACAAAGCCATGTTGACTCTCCCTAATAAGTCCCTGTCTATCCAAATACTTGTAGATCCTATTTCTTAGTACTCCTTCCAATAATTTACCTACTACCGACGACAAACTTACTGGCCTATAATTTCCCAGAGTACTTTTAGAGCCTTTTTTAAATAACGGAAGAACATGAGCTATCCTCCAATCCTCCGGCATCTCACCTGTAGATACTGACATTTTAAATATATCTGCCAGGGCCCCTGGAATTTCAACACTAGTCTCCTTAATAAGGTCCTTAATAATAGACGCCAACATTTTCTCAACCACTGAGGTTAGGCTAACTGGCCTATAATTTCCTTCTTTTTGCCTTCCTCCCTTCTTAAACAGTGGAGTGATCTTTGCAATCTTCCAGTCCTCTGAGACCATGCAAAATCAAGTGATTTTTGAAAGATCATGACCAATGCATCTGCTATCTCTTCAGCAACCTCTCTCAGGACTCTGGGACGTAGACCATCCAGTCCAGGTGACTTATCCACCTTAAGACCTTTGAGTTTGCCTCATACATTTTCCTTCGTAATAGCAATGGGACTTACTCCTGCTCCCTGACACTCACAGACCTCTGGCACACTGCTAGTCTCTTCCATAGTGAAGACAGATGCAAAATACTCATTAAGTTCATCTGCCATTTCTTTGTCCCCCATTACTATCTCACCAGCATCATTTTCCAGTGGTCCAATGTCAACTCTCACCTCCCTTTTACTCTTTATATAACTGAAAAAACGTTTGGTATCCCGTTTTATATCATTGGCTAGTCTGCCTTCATATTTCATCTTTTCCCTTCTTATAGCTTTTTTAGCTGCCTTTTGTGGGATTGTTAAAGCTTCCCAATCATCCAGCTTCCCACTCACTTTTGCTACCTTATAATACCCTTTCCTTGGCTTTAGTTAGTTAAGGGCAGATGCTGGTAAAGGTATTGGTGAGAACAGCCCTTCTTTTGTTCAAAGTTATGTCCCCGGACATTTTATTCTTACCAAAATCAAGTCAGTGGTTTAAGATCACATTTGAAAGGTATTTATGATAGGCATAATCTGCTTTTTTCCCTCACTTTAATACCTTAAAGACTGTACATGGTTGAGTTCTTTTTCCTTAAAAGGAATTACTTGTTAATAAACCCAGAAACAGTTTGTTGCTGAGACATGTTTAATGTCCTCACTTGAAAAGCGAATACTATCAAATCTCCCATCTATCAGCGTGAATTTGATTATTCACACAACTGATTCATGTAGCTGTGATATTTGATATGTGAAGAGGAGGTGAGTGAGAATTTTAACCCTTGTAATCCCTGTAGAAACCTCTTGCTAGGACTGTTAAAATACCCTTTATTAGTTAACTAGTTAATCCCTGCTGGTTTCCTGGGAGTTCCAATTTAATCCAAACTATGTTGTAGTCTAGATGGACTCTTCTTACACTGTAGAGTCACACAAAAGTTGAAAATGGAGATTTAAGAATGATTCTAAATATGTAGGTAATGATAGCCATGGAAACTGAAGTTACTTGTTTAATTGTTTTAGTGTTCAAAAAGAATCAAACATTATGTTGAGAGAGAAGAACTAGATTCTCTCCAGAAGATCTGCTGTAAATCAGTCAAGACCTTTTGTATCTCCCAGATGTGGCTCAGTGTTTCACAAAAAGTAGGTAAATTGAGAAACATTTTGTCACAGGTTTTCTTATTGCCTCTGTAGATCGGACATTTAACTTCCTCTCATCCTCAACTCCCACCCACTTAAAAGAAAAATCTCATCTATCTCCAGAACTCTCAATTTCAAAGATGTTTAAGAGGCTGTAGTCCAGAATGTGCCCAAAGGGACAACCTCTACAAAACAGCTCAGATTTGCTTTGAAAGTAAGCTCCTTGAGAAACTGTTGAAGACAGGAAAAATTGTAGCATTAAATACTTATAATGGGAGCACTGTCAACTAACAGAACTGCTTTGAATACTCAAATACTGGTAGATGGTCCAAGAGCTTCTAAGCACAAACTCCGGACACCCAATATATACCTGTTTATATATTGCCACAGTGCTGTGGCAAGGATATGCTTTGAACTGGAGATGGGCCACTTGATGTCTTCCCTGATCTCACCCTAAAGTCTTTAATGACTAGCAATTAACACCAACATTGTCCTCCCGTGTAGTTTAGTGTGACTGAGAATGTCCCACACCCTATGACCAGCTTCGACACCTTAAAGATCATTGAACTATTAACAAGTTTTAATCCATGAATATCGGTTCTCATTTTAGTTAACATCCACTATCCATAATTTTATAAACCTGAATAATCCTTAACAATGATCAGATATGCACTGGGAATATTAAGTGATGTGCAATCGAGTTGAAGCCGGTAAATTGGGTGATTAATAATTTAGCAATCAGATTATAATGATATTGCTTGAGGAATAAAAGCTGAATAATTCTTCGCACCTCCTTTAAATAATGCCATGAGACCTTTTAAGTCCATTGAGAGGATAAAACAGTACCTCACCTGAAAGATGGCACCTGTCAATACAGTACAGGTCCACCCCAGTTTACAAAGACTAAATTTATGTACAGTCCATTCAAATGGAAAAGCATTTGTGAGACCAGTGGTATGGGTTTGCCAGCTGCTGTGGAGCTGTAATTATCTTCAGCCATGTGGCAACTCAGCTTGTGGCCACATTTCTGACTTACGAACTCTCTAGGTTATGAGCAGTTCACAGAAATTAAGTGCTTCCATAACCTGGGGACAACCAGTACCTGCTTTGTGACGGCAAAGCAAACAAGAATGGAAATTGAAGCTTAGTAGAAAAGGATTACGGATCAATTTTATTCGGCATATACAGTATTTCACGTATTAGGAATTTGCTGTGGTGTGTTAACGTGCCATGCAACAAAAACAACATTCAACAATTATAAGAATAAAGAATTATATAAAAAATAAACTGGAAGTACGGATATGGAATAAAATGTGCGTAAATACATGTATACCATCATGTACTTACAATGAAAAGTTAGGAGAGACAACTAAAAAATCGTCTCTAAGGACAGAAGGTGCAAGAGAGGATACGAGTGTGGTGGACATTACAGAAGAGGGTAGAACAAGACCATGGAGGAACTTGGAGATGATTTTACATTCATTTCACTGGGGTATCTGGGAGTTAGTTTTGGTCAGTGGAAGTTTTATAATGAGCTAATGTACCGGATGAAGAATATACATAACTGAGTTTTAAAGTACTTGTAGCTTCAAAAGGGCATCAATCATACCAATGCCCAAGAAGAGCAGGTAAGCTGTCTCAGCAACTATTACCCGGTAGCACATATCTACAGTGATGAAGTGCTTTGAGAGGTTGGTCATGGCTAGAATCAACTCCTGTCTCTCAAGGATATGGACCCACTGCAATTTGCTGACTGTCACAACAGGTTTACAGTAGACACAATCTCACTGACTCTCTACTCGGCCTTGGACTACCTGGACAACAACGATACCTACCTCAGGCCACTGTTTATTGATTAGAACTCGGCGTTCAACACTGTCATCCAATCCATCAGCTTCAAAATCCAGCCCTTTGCAACTGGATCCCTAACTACCTCATCGGGATTCTACAGTCAGTGCAGACTGGAAATAACATTTCCTCCTCATTGAGAATTAACACAGGCATATCTCAAGGATGCATTCTTAACACCAAGCTCTGCTCGATGAACATTCTTGACTGTGCAGCTAAGCACAGCTCATGCACCATCCATAAATTTGCTGATGACACAGCAGTAGTTGGTAAAATCACAGATGGTGACAAGGAGGCATGGAGGAGTGAGATAGATCAGCTGATTGAGTGGTGTCACAATAACAATCTTGCACTCAATGTCAGCAAGACCAAGGAATTGATAGTGGATTCCAGGAAGGGGGTGAAAAGAGAACACACACCAGTCCTCATTGAGGGGCCAACAATGGAAAGGGTGAGCAGTCTCAGGTTCCTGGGCAACATCATCTCAGAACATCTATCCTGGGCCCAACACTCTGATGCAATCATGAAAAAGTATGCCAGAGGCTATATTTCATTAGGAGCTTTGGTATGTCACCAAAGCCTCTAAAAAATTTCTACATATGTAATGTGCAGAGCTTGATGACTGGATGCATCACTCCTATTAAGGAGGCTTTAATGCACAGGATCAAAAAAAAACTTCAGAGGGTTGTAGACTTAGCCATCTTCATCATGGGCACTAACTAGCCTCCCCATCTCCGAGGATCTCAAGAAGGCGGCATCCATCATTAAGGATCATCACCATCCAGGACATGCTCTTTTCTCATTACTACCATCAGGGAGAAAGTAACAGGAGCCTGAGAACGCACACACAAACATTTTAGGAACCGCTTCTCACCCTCCGCCATCACATTTCTGAATGTTCTCATTTGCACTATTTTTTTGATTATTTTCTTGTGGGCTGCCCCGACACATCCTTAGATTGTTCTGGTTGTTAACGCAAGCAACACATTTTACTGTGTGTTTCGATGTACCTGATTGCAACCTATAGTAATTTTTAAAAAAGTGAACACAAGGGATTCTGCAGTTGCTGGAAATCCAGATTAACACACTCAGAATGGTGGAGGAGCTCAGCAGGTCAGGCATTATGTCATTTGGCTTGCTGGAATATGATATTGTTTCATACAGAAGCTGGGAAAATAATTTCTGAACCTTATGGTGCATATTCAAATACAAATTTTATTTTACTTATCATCAATGCATTACAGTGGTGTCTGAAAAGTTTCCAAACATCATTTTACAACTCCTACCCATAAGATGGGGGAAAACAAGAAGAAAGCAATAAAATTAGGAAACAAAGATATAGAGAAACAGAGAAAAATGACTTGTATTTGGATAACATTTTCCTGCCCTTGAGATGTTTTGAAGTATTTCATGGTTACTTGATTGCTTATTTGAGTGTATTGGTATGTAAGTCCGACATAAATAACCGTGAGATACAAGCCTGGTTAATTTGTTTAGATGATAAAAGTGGAATGTAACATTGTAATATTTCTCTTACCTTTCTGCTAGTAATCATTGTAGGAATTTTATGTCAGAATCAGAACCACTTTATTGCTGGTATGTGAAACGTACCAGAATTGGTTGTGGTTCAGTGCCAAGCATAGAACACAGGCCAATACCATATAATAGCAACCAACAATTTACAAGACAATAGTGCAAACAGCCATGGGCAATCAACAATTAGCAGAACGGTCACATGTGCAAATGTCAATAATCAAACTTAAATAAATGGGAAAATATGAACAGATTTAAATAATTATCATCAGAACGAAAAGAGGAGGAAAGGCCATTTAACAGATGTTGTGCAGGGATAGTTAGGGTATCACATCTGAGTGAGTTTTGTTGAGAACCTAGGTAGATGCAGGAAAGAAGCTTCAGAGATGATGTGCAGTCAAGGTGGTGATGGATTTTAGTCATTGGCGAATAGCTTGGCTCTAGGAAGGGTGGAGTCAGCAGGAATTTTTTCAGCTCTTTTCTTTGCTCTAGCGATGAACAGGTCTTCTAATATCGGTAGCTGATAGCCAATGATCTTCTCTGCTGAGTGGACCACTCTCTGCAACCTGGACTTGGAGCGGGAAGAGGCGGTGGGAAACCAAATGGTGATAGAGGTGGTCACAGTACTCTCAATGACGGCTGAGTAAAAATTCATCAGGATATGCCCTGAGATACTAAGTTTCCATAACTAGATGCTCAGGTTAAATTTCATCTGCTAGAAAACATCTCTGAAATTGTAATACTCCTGTATTGCAAATCACTGTAAATTCCAAACAGGTCTAGGAAAGAAAAGTAACCATAGAACCTTCAGATTTAGAAGTGAGGGACTGAAAGTTGAGTCAATCTAAAGCTATATTGCATTCTGTTATCCACTAAATGCATAAAGGCCAGACTAATTTTGTCCTTTTCTTCTTTAACTAAATTGATTTAACTTGTAACTTCTAATCCTGATATTGCAGAAACCATCTCACTAAATATGCAGGATAATTTCAATAGTAGCTGAATTGTTTGAACACATGCAATTGCTCTAAAGTCAAAATATGCAATCATTTTTTCCAATATCATTACCTTACCCGAGGCCCAGCAATGTTAACAGAGAAACTATTTTGGCGGCAACTACTGCATGTTGGCGCCAGAACATGTGGCGACACTTGTGGGCTACAACTAGCACTCCCCAGGGTGTTGTTAATGCAAACGATGCATTTCACTGTATGTTTTAAGATGTGCATGTGAGAAACAGATTTGAATCTTGAATCTTAACGGAGATACACACTGAGGGGCTTAATGTGAAGGGAAGATCTCAAAGGGGGTTGAAGGTAGAATTCTGTCACTTCAAAGCCATAATTCTAATTTTCCACTCTGAATTCACCTGACCAAATGTAGTTTCCATGTAAAATCTAAATGAGCAGTTAGCTTCAGGAACTACTTCACACATGATTCCATGTTTTTCCTCTCATATTTGCTTGTACCTTATTACATAGTCTTTCATTAGCCACATAGGAGGGTTACCACTGGTGGTGTATGAATTTAAATATCTCTGTATGGTTTCTCTCTTCTCCCCCTTTCCATTGGGCAGAAGACATACCACCAGGTGCAGGGGCAGCTTTTGTTCCACTGTTATAAAACTCTTAAATGGATCTCCTGTACGATAGGATGAATGAACTCTAGATCTCTGAGTCTAACTCATTGTGACCCTTGCACCTTATTTGTCTAGCTGCACTGCCCTCTCTCCGGAACTGTGACATTTTATCCTGCATTCCGTTTTTGCTTTACTTTTTGTATCGCCATGATGTGTGAAGTTTGGGATGCTCTATCTAGACAGCATGCCAAACAATTTTTCCCACTGAGTTCAGTTCAGAACTGCCCAAGAAATACTCTCACCGGTTCAGAATCAGAATTGGGCCTTTTTGTTGTCACATGTATCGAGGTTCAGTGAAAAACTAAATAACTAAATAGTTGGAAAAAGAAGATTCATGATCTGTAGTAAAAAATGACAGCAGAGGAGAGAAGCTGTTCCTAAATGATTGAGTGTAGGTCTTCAGGCTCCTGTACCTTCTCCCTGATGGTAGTAATGGAAAGCAGGCATGTCGCGGATGGTAAGAGTCCTTTGTGATAAGTGCTGCCTTCTTGAGCCAACATCTCTTGAAGATGTCCCAGATGGTGGGGAGGATTGTTCCAATTTATTTCTTAATCAACAGACAGACTTATCATAGAAAGATACTTCATGATAATAGGTCCTCAGCCTACTGACTCCATGTTGATCATTAACCACCCATTTACACTGACCGTGGGTGACCGAGGGTGTATAGGGTGTCAGGGAGGGGTAGCACCTCTGGTGGGGGAACATGTCGCGTCCTTTTCAAGGCGGTTAGTCCACCTTTGGTCCCCACCTGGCACTCAGCTCTCACCTGTGGCTCCCCGTAGCTGTTTGCATGCGACAGCGGCCACACCCCGAGCAACGGCTTCGACAAGCTGGCTAAACCAGGTGAGGGTAGCCAATAGGTCTCAAACCCTCGGTGAGATAGGGAGTTGTCTATCCCAGCATGTGAAGACAGACTCCGGCGGACTGAACGGACGAGACCAATTGAAGGTCCAACGGTCAAGAAGGCGGTCTCTGCAAGCGTCGTGGAATGTGTAGAGCAGGACAAGACACAGAAGATGTCCTGGTCATCCACTGCGCCTAGTCCCATCTCCAGCCGTCTGGACTCTGTCTTGCCACTGGACCCAGATGGGAATTGGGAAGAAAGAGTGAGACTGATGCTGCGCAACTCTCCCTCACCTAAATCCAAATCACGCGCTAGTCTTGACACCATCATAATGGTGTCGAGGTCCTCTTCGACGTCAACGATGGATGAACAATACACTGACTGTACTAGTCCTATTTTTATACAATGCCATTATGATCTCTGCACACTTCAAGCAAAAGTACTGTAAAATAATAAATGTCCATTATTAACATTACTTAAAGCAACAACTAGCTACACGGCTAAAGAGAAGTTACTAAAATATTAAACAATATACTCATTCATCCCAACAAGACTATTTACTCTATAAAATCCACTTATAGGAGTTAAACTACCATAGATAAACATCAAAGAAAATAAAACTTCCGCTGGATTCCCAGGAGCGATCAATATAATTTCAGAAGATTACTTGAAATTTACAACTCTTTAAAAAAGAGGCCACACTCAGGTTGGAGGAACAACACCTCATATTCCGTCTGGGTAGCCTCCAACCTGATGGCATGAACAATGAACATTGACTTCTCTAACTTCTTTTAATTTCTCCATCCGCCCTCTTCTCTCCCTTTCCAATTTGGTTCCCCTGTCACTGCTCCCTCCCCCCCCCCCCCCGGCTCATCATCTCCCTCTGGTGCCCCTCCTCCTTCCCTTTCTTCATGCTCCACTGTCCTCTCCTATCAGATTACTTCTTCTTCTGTGCTTTACATCTACCATCTATAAGCTTCCCAGCTTCTTCAGTCCTTCCCTTTCCCCCTCACCTGGTCTCACCTATCACCAGACAGCGGTACCCCTCCCCTCCCCTCCCCCACCTTCTTATTCTGGCTTCTTCCCCATTCCTTATCAATCCTAATGAAGAGTCTCGGCCCAAAACGTCAACTGTTTATTCCTCTCCATAGATGCTGCCTGACCTGCTGAGTTCCTCCAGCATTTTGAATGGGTTGCCCTATATCGTCACTGGTTTTCATTCATGTTCACTGCAAAGCTCATTTCGTTTCTTATTGTTCCAATGTGCCTTATCAGCATTAATATCAAAGTTATCTCTGTACAGATATTTATTCAAACTTTATTTAAATGATTTAGTCAGCTGAGTGTCGATTTTTGTTTAGTTGAATCTCTTTGTTTGTGGTTCTGCTGCTCTCTAACCTTGACAGTACTTAAAGAAACAGATTGTTCAGGAAACCAGATTTAGATTTCAATTCTATTATTAATTGACATTAAAGTCTCTGCTGTGCAATCTTTTTACTATCATAAATAAAAATAATGCTTTGCAACCTGTTTCAAAATAAATTCTGTCGAAGTCTTTATCTTTAAAATGATTTGTGTGTCATTAATTTGATTGTATTTGTCTTACAGTACTTGGACCTTTTTAGAAATATTTATATTTAATGATTTCCAATAATTCTCTGGGTAACAACTCTTATTTGCATTCAGTTTTTATGCAGAGAAGGCATAGAAACCAAATCCAGTAAAACCATAGATAGGAGCAAGGCAGATGTGGGCTGAAATTCAGATATAAAGTTATTTTTGACTTACTCTCATGATGCAGATAGTGCTGGCAAGAGTGGAATTTTTTGGACACCCATAATTGCCCAGATATGAAGGTGATATGCACTTTCAACCACTGCTGCCCATGATCTCAAGAGAATTACAAAATGGTACTATGATGGTAATGACGTTAAAATAACTTAAAAAACTATATTTTAATTTAAATTTTGAACTGATTTATATTAATTCTGCGAAGCCCCACACACACGATGAAATACTCAGCTTTGCAAATAGTTGGAGCACATTTGACGGTATTGTGTGAACATTAATTTCAATAGCCAAAACTCCAATGATTTAGGAACACGAGTATGTAGAGCAATCGGATTTACATATCTGTATGACCTGGGATATAGAAATGATGATTTTTTTTTGTATTTTGTACATTGGTACTTTACATTCCAGCGTCCAGCCCAGGTACAAGTAATTGCCATTGTTTCCTCCCAGACTGACATTTTATGGCACTCAGTAGGTGGCAGTAGAGTGGTGCCAGCACGGTAGCATTGCACCTCAGCAGCAACACAGTGGAAAGTACGGTTCTGCAACACTTGACAAGCCGCAAAATGGAAACGGGTTGAAATTATATTCTCTCAGCAACGTTTCTTCCTCAATCTGGATGCAGTCGCCAATAATATGGAGCGCGAGAATTATAACGCGCTGGCATTTCTTTTCTTGCAAAGCGGCAATTTAAAATATACAATTTGCACCAATATTTCAGAAAGTTTTAAAATAATCGTTGTGTTATAAACTCGCCGTAAATTAGCCATCAAACAGAATAAACCAGGGATTCCTGCAAGTCAACGCAGATGTTTACGATTCTCGGACCGACTAAACATGTGGTCCCTATATCGTTGTGCTATGAGTTTCTCAATTATTAAACATTGTCTGTCTGTCTGTATCTTGTTTTACGGCGGTTGGTTAAACCGGTTAATTAATTTATATAACTGCATCTCTTTCCCCAATCAAAGGAGAGCGCTGTAATTTAATTTGAAAACGCATTCGCTTGTCTTTTTTCATGTGGTTTCGTGATAGGGCAGTTGTAATTACGGAACAGTTCAAACATTACGAGAAAACGTTGTTTTCCATTTGAAAGCGGCAAGAACATCGTGACAGCACCTGGGGTAATGTGCAATGCAGAGCAGAATGCGGAGGTTGGGATTTGAATCCTAACCCCGCAGTTCTGCATCACAAACTTGCAGCATTGCCATTTCTCCGGGGATTTAATAATATTATGAACTTATGATGTGAATTTAAGGACTTTTATCTAAATCGCATGAAGGTTCCGTTGACAACTGCATGTGGATTAGTTTATTTATTTCAGATGTGTCTAAAATTTGCTTCCTATCACTCTTATCAAGGACAGAGGAGGGAAAATGCACCACATACTACCACAAAAATACACTATAATTTGAAATTGCAATGCTGGGACCTTCTTCTAGCCTTGGCGATATCAATGATAATGAATGGCGGGTGCACCTTACTACGATACGCATCCACCGAACCGAAAGGCGGGGGCGTCTGCAGAAGGAGGGGAGGGTCGAAGGAGGCGACGGCGAGCGAGCAATAGGCTGGGGATGATTGGCAGCTCGTCCGCGTGAAGGAGGGCGGTGCTGGGGGGGGCGAACGCGACAACATTCTGAAATAGAACGTAAACAAGGGGGGCAGCTGGCCAATCGTCGACGGGCATGGGAGGGGAAGGTGTAAGAGGCGGGTGGGGAGGGGGCACCCGGGCAGACGGTTGGCTGGGCGTAAGAGCCCGTAAGCGCGCTCGCAGGGGTGC
Organism: Mobula hypostoma; assembly: GCF_963921235.1. Lineage (NCBI taxonomy): Eukaryota > Metazoa > Chordata > Chondrichthyes > Myliobatiformes > Myliobatidae > Mobula > Mobula hypostoma. The sequence continues at coordinate 29,127,076 of NC_086100.1, forward strand.
CGCGCCCCCCTTCTCTCCTCAATAGCAAGGCGGGCGGGTGCGCGCACGCGCGCACCCCTGAAGTTGAGTTGTCAATCGCGGTGCGCGCGGCACAGCCGACAGCGCGGGAGCGAGGAAGGGTTACTCACATCGGGCGGGCTGCGCGCTTGTTGTGGTTCCCTCTCGGAGGCGGAAAAATAATTTTACATTTAATTGGAGAGAGAGAGAGAGTAAGGGGTGGGAGCTTTAAAAAAAAGTGAAAAGTAATCCCGAGTGGTTGGAGGTGTTTTATTTTGCCGGGGGAAACCAGTCGGTGTAGTACTCGCCCTCACACCCCCTCAAGCCTCCAGCTTGCTGTTTGTAATTGTTTTAATTTATTTACTGAATCCTGATAGTGTGTCCAGCCGGGCCAGCTCGCCCGGACTCCGAGCAAATGGCGAGTCCGCCCGAGCCCAACTCACCCGGCACTGACGGCTTCTCGGACGTGAGGAAAGTGGGCTACTTGAGGAAGCCCAAGAGCATGCACAAGAGATTCTTCGTGCTGCGGGCGCCCAGTGAACTGGGCCCGGCGAGACTGGACTACTACGAGAACGAGAAGAAATGGAGGCACAAGGCGAGCGCGCCGAAGCGGTCCGTACACCTGGAGAGCTGCTTCAACATCAACAAGAGGGCCGACTCGAAGAACAAGTACCTGGTGGCCCTCTACACCAAGGACGAGTACTTGGCCATGGCCGCCGACTGCGAGAGCGAGCAGGACAGCTGGTACCAGGCGCTGCTGGAGCTGCACAGCAAGGGCAAGCTGACCGGTGAGGAACGGGAGGCTGCGGCTGGCTCGGCCGCCCACCCCGGCGGCTCGGCGGCGGTCGAGGACACCTACGGCGAGGTGAGTCCCGGGCCGGCTTTCAAAGAAGTGTGGCAGGTGGTGCTGAAGCCCAAGGGTCTGGGACACACCAAGAACCTGGTGGGGATTTACCGGCTGTGCCTGACCAGCAAGACCATCAGCCTGGTGAAGCTGAACTCGGAGGCGGCGGCCGTGGTCTTGCAGCTGATGAACATCCGCCGCTGCGGGCATTCGGAGAACTTCTTCTTCATCGAGGTGGGCAGGTCGGCGGTGACGGGCCCCGGCGAGTTCTGGATGCAAGTGGACGACTCGGTGGTGGCCCAGAACATGCACGAAACCATCCTGGAGGCGATGAAGGCCATGAGCGAGGAGTTCCGACCGCGTAGCAAAAGCCAGTCATCGTCCAGCTCCAACCCCATCTCGGTGCCCCTCCGTCGGCACCTCAACAACCCACCTCCCAGCCAGGTGGGCTTGAGCCGCCGGTCGCGCACCGAGAGCATTACGGCCACCTCGCCCGCCACCGGCAAGCATCATTCGTTTCGGGTGCGAGCTTCCAGCGACGGCGAGGGCACCATGTCGAGACCGGCCTCGGTGGACGGCAGTCCCGTGAGTCCCAGTGCCGCCCGGACACATTCCCAGCGCCACCGAGGCGGCTGCAGGCTGCACCCCCCTCTCAATCACAGCAGGTCCATCCCCATGCCGTCGACCCACTACTCGCCTTCGGCCACCAGCCCGGTCAGCTTATCGTCAAGTAGCACAAGTGGCCACGGATCCACTTCCGATAGCCTTTTCCCCAGGCGATCCAGCGCTTCCATCTCTGGATCACCGAGCGATGGTGGGTTTATTTCATCGGATGAGTACGGATCCAGTCCGTGTGATTTCAGGAATTCCTACAGAAGCGTCACTCCCGATTCTTTGGGACACACTCCTCCTGCAAGGGAGGAACAGGAGTTAAATAACTACATCTCTATGGGGAAGCATTCGAATCTGATTCCAAATTGCCACAACAGGGGTACTCAGAGGTGGGCTTCTACTAAATTAGATGATGCAGATTCGGATAAAGGATTTAGGAAGAGGGCTCATTCGTCAGGCACATCGCCACCCACTGTGATGCACCAAAAGACCTCTTCTCAATCTTCCACTGCTTTGTTTGAGGAATACACAGAGATGACACCGTGTTACCCAGGGGGGCATTTGTCCACCTGTAAAAACTCAGCTTTCGTACCTACTCATTCTTACCCTGAGGAATGCTTGGACCTTCACCCAGCTGGTAGGCGTTTCAGCCAGATGGATGATGGATATATGCCAATGTCACCAGGAGTGGCTCCTGTGCCTAATAAAAGTGACTATATGCCAATGAGTCCCAAAAGTGTTTCTGCTCCACAGCAGATTATTAATCCACGCCAACATTCACGAAAAGATGGGTATATGATGATGTCACCCAGCGGTAGCTGCTCTCCGGAAAACGTGAGCTATGGAAAAATTTGGACCAATGGAGGGAATTCTAAGTTGTCCGTTGAAAGTAATGAGGGAAAACTATCAGTTAGTGACTATATAAATATGTCTCCTGCAGGTTGCTCAACCACAAGCACGCCACCAGACTGTTTCTTCAATCCAGTTGAGGAGTCTCATAAACCAGTTTGTTCCTATTTCTCGTTGCCTCGTTCCTTCAAACATGTGCATCGAAAAAACGAGGAGTTCCCTTTAAGAATCGCTGTAAATTCAGGTCGTCTTTTATATGCTGAGGATTCTTCTTCATCTACAAGTAGTGATAGTTTAGGGGGGCAAGATGGTGGGCATCATGCAGTTAACCCTGTTAAAAATGACTTGTACGTACCAATGAAAAGTAAACTTGTACGGCCCACGAGGCTATCGCTTGATAACACTAAAGCGAGCACTTTGCCCAGAGCACGAGAGCATCCACTTCCACCAGAGCCAAAGAGCCCAGGAGAGTATGTAAATATTGACTTCAGTGACAAAACCTATTCTTCTCGTTCATTGTCTTTTGTTGAACCCTCTTCAGGTGCAGGGAAACTTGTTCAGCAAAGGCAGTCTATGTCAGAATATATGAATATGGATTTAAGAACTGAGGCACACAAGTTTTCTGGCATACCAAAATCTACTGCGGGTGTCACCAGGTCTGCAGCCAGCTGTGCTTCCAGCACTTGCAGGAAGAATAGAGGGCAGGGAAATGGTGATTACGTTACCATGCAGCTAGCTGCCACCTGCTCAGACTTACTAGAACCGCCAGTAAGTAACTATTCAGAGATGACAGTTGGTGAAGGTGTAGTACCTTCTATTTCCGTTCTACCTCAGGCAGAAGTGAGCTCATTGAACACCGTTTCTGATGCAGTACCTGGTCCTCTAATGGACCAAATTTCAGGAAGGAGTGCCTTTACTGTGCTTAATCTTGCCCCTAATCGGAACCAAGGTGCCAAAGTCATCCGAGTTGATCCTCAAGGTAGAAGAAGACATAGTTCAGAGACTTTCACTTCCACAGCCAGTGTAGCTGGCATGACACTGTCTTGCGTTGACCACATTAAACGACATAGTTCGGTATCTTTTGAGAATGTGTGGCTTAACAAACCAGGAGATTCTCTGGCTTTAAGTTCCAAAGATCAGTCAAATGATGTCACAGTGCAGAATGATTGTAAAAATGGTATGAACTACATCGATTTAGATTTGCTAAATGACTTTAACAAAGAATGGCCCTCCTCTCAACATGTAACCCCTCATCAGCTTCAAGGAAGTACCTCTGGTGGTGGTAAGAGTGATGATGATCTGAATTCATATGCAAGCATCACCTTCCAGAAGCCAGATGAAATAAACAAGCCTGCAGAAAGGGAAGGTAAAAGCACTAAGTGAATTCTAATAGATACTTGGAATTATTATGTTTCCCCTAATTTAAATGTGATTTTTTTTAGTTTCTCTGATCACTTTACTAATGACTATAAAACATGTTTTTCTTTAAATGATTGCAGTTAAGTTAATTGCTAGAGCTGCTTTTTGTTTTAAAGTTTTCTTTTTGAAAATACAAAAACATTTACATTCTTGGTTGGCTAATAAATGATTGTAAGTACAGATGATTGAAATCATTGGGCGAATAGAGTCAAATTTAAATATTTCACTGAATTACCAGGGTCGATCCTTGGGAATTAACCCCGTTTGGCCTGTATGAAAATTTCCACATCAGCTGTAGGGTTGGAAGTTAGTTGTGTATGTGGAAAACTCTCAGAAATTAGTTACTCTATTATCTGTCAATAAATATTGATCCCCATTTAGTTGGACAAATAATAAAGCAGTTCTGTCAACGTTGAATTTTTTTCTCTCAAATTTTATGCTTTGTACTTGTGTTCAGACCTTCCAAGTTGAGCCGGGGAAAAGTGAACCTCAAGAAATAGTTGCCTTGGTTACACAAAATGTTTTGCAATTGAGAGGCATATGTATTTTCCCAATTAGGTCTGCTTATGGAATTTTTAGTACTCAGCAAAAGCTGGTTTTGAATTGGTCAATTCCAGTTAGAGTTGCTATTATGGAATCCCTGGCATCGTAGGGGAATGGGGAACAACCTATGAGAGACCAGAACACTTGTCAATTTAGATACACGGTCAGCACTACTGAGTTAACATGCGGAGCTTCAAGCGGTTTTGATCATTAGAAAGCGAGACCCAAGTGATCTAAGCGTCACTTCCTGTGACTTGGCAGGAGCACAGTAGAACCTTGTAGCTTTCCTTCTATCATGCTTATAAAAATAGTGAAATGGCTGCAACATTTTATTGAATATTTTGGAGAAATCTGTGGAGCCACTAATCTGCCTTCATGGTTTGGCAGACTGTTACTTCACCACAAGAGCACGTCACTTAACCCTTTTGACAACTGAAGCAGCAGTTCTCTAGCAAAATAAGGCTTCTGTTAGTTCAACAAATGTGAATTAAGAATAATTTCCTGAATCCATGTGTTTCTCTGATGCTGTGCACGAAGGAGGAGGAGAGCCTTCAAGAATGTATCATTGAAAACAGGAATCAGGGTCGGAGTTGAAATTCTTGTAGAGTAAATCATACATCTTCTGGAAAATTTCCAAGATGTATTTCTGTGAGGTACAGGTATATTACATTTTATGAGACAGGTTGCTAATTGTGAAGAAGTCTAGTATATTATACTGACATTTTAACGGCTCTGTAGGATGCATTCTACTGCAGTCTGGACTGGGGGTGAATGGAGAGTTAGTAAAGTTTGTGGTGCATGTTTACTAGGTACAGTAGAATAGCTTTGAGGTACAGTAATTGCAAGTGTTCGAAGGAGTTAATGGGGGTTGGAATGTGAAGATAGGGAGGGCAGAAAAGAGGAAGCAAGTACTTCCTTCAAACAGCCATTTTCTTGATTATTTATAATAAAATGTTATTGTAAATACTTGTAGAAATTAGTGAGCAGAGACTGTTTTCATACAAATATAACTTGCTCTGAGTAAATCTCTCTCAAAATGAAGAAGCAAATTGTATTGAGCTGCAAAATGTGGATTGTTAATGCCAAACAGTGATTTATTTCAGCTTGTCAAGGGCATAAGGTATGGATTTTCTCTGGTCATGCTGCAGAGATAATGATATATTCATAAACAGCATTGTTCAGCAAGAGTTGATTTTTTTTAATCTCCCATAATTATTTTGCAGATTGTTATTTTAGCTTAAAACCTTTCATATTGTTGGGGCATCTGTAACAGTCTGTACATCCTCTTCGTGGAATATGTGGGTTTCCTGCCACAGTTAAAAGATGTACCATTTAGTAGATTGGTCATTGTTAATTGTCTTGTAGTTATGCTGGGGTTAAATATGGGGTTGCTGGGCAATGCAACGGGAAGGGCCTATTTTGCATTGTATCTCAATAAATAATGTGTATAGCATGTGGCTTGTGTATTTAATGGTACTGACATTTGCTCTGCTTCTGTCTTGTGATTGGTAAGACTTTGAAGCATATGAAACAATATAATGAACCAAACTGTATGTTGCATTGTCTCAGAGGAAGATATTGGATGTCTTTCTCTGGCTTCAAGTTTTCAAGGAAAGCTCTTTTTGGAATTTTATAAAGTACAAAAAGATGCGATGTGAAAATGTGAAGAATATTTTAAATCTGTATGGGATTCAATTAATGTACCATTGGGTACATCACTGAGTAGAAATTATTTTGCAAACATAATCCATGTTGAATGGACGATCCAGATTGTCCAGGGCCTGGAGCACGGTAACCATAGTTGGGTACCTCATATATTTTTGTGGATTTATTTCATGTGTAAGGTCCAGTTTTATTTTCAGTTTATATTTTTAAAAATGCAATGACATGGTTGAGAGCTTTGTGCATTTGTGAATCTTTCTAGACTTGGCAGCAGCGTTAGCAGATCTGATGTTACAGTAAAGCATGAGTTGCACCATTTTATGACTGTGTCACTTACTGATCGCTTGTTTTAGCCACAGAGGCTGATTGGAATGCAAATCATTGCCAGAGAAGTTGAAAGGAAATGATCTGTTTACTTCATTCTGAAAATCACTTCTTAGGGAAAAAAAAAGTCTTGCATAGGTTGCATTCCGTTCTGCACAGTGAGAATCAATGGAGTTTCTTTCCTCAATGTTCCTTGTATCCTATCCATTACAATGCTGATTTGTGATACCTTTTCTCATACGGTTTTGGTTCAAGGTACAGTCTGAGGAAATTGCAGGCTCTCGTGTCTATTTGCACAGCAATTTTGATACTATTTTCTAAGTGTGTATATGAAAACGCAGCTTGTTCACGAAGGCATTCTGGCACTCACTTCAGTTGCCCCTTCATGGGTGTACAGCTTTGTCAGCTAAACTCTTTAAGAAGACCTCTTCATTGAGCACCTTCCATTCAGCTTTTATTGTTGTGTATTTTAACTGGACTACTTGGGGCATGCCATTTGATAGTCACATATGCATTCCTGAAATTATCTGAATTCCTTTTAAGGATGTGTCTTTAATTTGAAAGAGGGAATTTAAGTTCAAGGGGCATGCTTTTTGTGATTGTATGTATTGCAGAAGCCATCTATTTGTCTATTTTCATACTCATTGTGTACCTCACCTTTGCCCCACCCTTTGGTTTGTCTTCTTGCACTTGCATTCTTTAGTGAAAAGCAGTTTTTTAAAAATTCAATGAGATCATGCTTTTGAGTACAATGTCTAGCTACCAACTTCTCAGCAAGTGCAAACCCTAGCTTTCCAAAGCTTTAATGCTTTTGAAGATTAACCTGGGTGATCCATGATTTGGGCACTAACATTTAATCAGCTGTTACTGCTTTTATGCAGTGCAAACTGTTGCCATCGTGCTCTTGCTGTATTCCTGTACTTGGTTGTCTACCATGATACAGGGACCATGTTTTTATCAAAAAACTACATGTAGCACAAACTTAATTTGAACTGAGTGTCTGACTTGCCATTTTAATTTTAACACCAGCAAAAATTTAAGTAATGAAGTAAAAGTGAAAAAAATTGTAAATAAATCTGACAGTTCTCAACTCTGATAGGTGTGAGACTCAGCTGTTGGGAAAAAAACTGAATTCGCCTTTCAAAACAGTGAACCCTACGTTTGACCATATTTTCTTCTGTAGGAAAATGTTTCCAGCTGTGTTATATCAGCCTATTTTCCTTTGTTCCACAATAAGTGAAAATTGTGGGGGTCAGGGATCAATTAGACACTTTTGTAAGTGGATGGAGATGAATCTGGTTCCAGATGCTTTTCCATGAGATTCAATCATTTACTTATGTTTCTGATTTGGACCTTTAAACAGTTTTTCAGTCTTTGTTTCATATAAAAGTAAAAACAAATCCTTTAAACAGCTGCTGAAGATGTCAAAATGAAAATGGGCTTCTAAATCAGTTAATGACAGATTTAAAAAAAAAGTGCAGTACAGGGTGGCTTTTGGGGGAAAAAAGTAGGAGGTATTATGTTTTCTGAGGCTGAGATATTGTATGAACCCTGTTTTGGTGTGGAAGCAATTATGTGGCAGTGGTTGTAATATTACTGGAAATTGGTATCCACTGGGTGTGGCTTTTACCTGGTACATTGTGTGCTGCATTTCTAAGTATTAACACTTGCACAACTCTTGGTTGGTAAATACTGATGGCTTATAAAGCGTGGGTAGGACTATACTTTGAAGAGACTTTGAAAAATTATTTAAGAAAATTCAAGAGGTTTTGAGCATTAATCTAGTTCCAGAAACTTTTACATGAGATTTGGTCATTTACTTCTGTTTCTGCCCCCCACTTTAACAATGATGTGGAGTTACCTAGTAAGTGGAATGTGACTGATCATTATGGGAGGTCTGCCAGAACTGTTTTTCTGATTAGGAACCTGGAGTAGTTTGATGCCTTTGCATTAGCACTTCTTCCTCTGTGCTCTGAATGAAATACCTGTGTGATACTCCCTTCAGTTTGCACTTCAGTATCTTCCCTATTGCTAATGTACATTATTGTGAATTAGCGAACGAGAGAAAATCTGCAGGTGCGGGAAATCTGAGCAACACACAAAATGCTGGAGGATCTCTGGCAGTCCCAAGCAGCGTCTATGGAAAAGAGTACAGTCAACATTTTGGGCCAGAACCCTTCGGCAGGACTGTTGTGTGATAGTGTACCCCCGGACAAGTTGTTGCACAAAAGGTTTATGCAAATATATCTAGTCTTGGCATGCACTACTGAAGGAGGATCTATTGCTAATGAGAGTAAAAGAAAATTGGCAACCTTTTAGACTTGGATGTGCAAAGAAAGTTTTCTTTTCTCAAGCATCTCCAGTATGTATAATGCTGACTTGTCATGCTACATCTGCTTTATATTTTGTGAATTCTTATCCTGTGCCTTATTATAACTGAGAACAGGTTTGCTGATTATGATGGGACTTGTTTTGCAGTTGGGTTTCAAACATTTGTGCAACATCAAAATCTTGACAGCAAGCAAGTCCCTGCAGGAAAATGTTTTCAAAGCAGGTGCTTAGTTGGTGGAAGAACTGCCTTGCAGAGCCTTTGAACTGGATAAGGAATGTCTCTGAGAAGAGACTGCTGCTACAAGCCCCAGGGCCTGAAACTGGTGAGGAGGAATGTCATTGTGTCTTTCAAAGCAGGTTTCTCACATCTTTTTGAAGCAGGGTGCCTGTGGAGTATCCATCATTACTGAGCCTAACAGACCTGATCTGATTTAGAAAGTAATTGTTTGGCTAGTTTTGAGATGAGGGGCCACTGGAAGGTTCTGTTTTCTACCATCAAGTTGAGTTCACAGGGCATTGTTTTGAGATGGGTTTCTACCACAGAAGCTTTTCTAAAAGTTCATGGATTCTCTGCTGGTATTTATTTGGGCCACACAGTGTGACACAAGCTCTACTGAAAGTTAGCTGGCATTTACCTTATTAAATTAATGATTATTTAAATTCCTTTATAATTTAAATACTTAATCTTTTTACATGATGGAAAATCTTTGAAAGTGGGATCAAAATATCAGCCATATGGATCATAATATTACAGGTTTAAGTCCTTCTCCAGAGACTTGAGGACAAATATCTCAGCTGGTGCTCCAGCTAAGAGTTCCCCAGTACTTCACAGGATGGCTGGTCCAAACTTCTCTGCTGCTGTTTTGGAAATGCATAAGACCTTGTATCTGTTTTCTGCACTGCCTGCCTCCTGAGTCAGTGGTAGCTCCCACTGACTCTTAAGTGAGATCTCTGAGAGCCAGAATTGGTCTGTATGTGCATATAGGATGCATTGGGAGTTGAATCAAATGTCCAGATCAAGCACCTTGAAAAACGTGGGCTGGATTTGGGCACTGGGGATTAGAGTGACTGTGCACACATAGGTAAGCAGAGTGAAAAGTGAAAGTGCTCAGGAGCATGCAGTGTTGGCACTGGAATATGACACTTTTGGGCTGCCCCCAGCACATCTTTAGGTTATGATAGGTTGTTAATGTAAGCAGTGTATTTCACTGTTCTAATGAATAAATAAATGAATCTTTGAGTCTGAGGTTGGTTGGGTTCCAGGGTACAGTGTTTGAAGAGTGTTGAAATTGAAAGGGGGGTGGGGGAAAACAAGTTGTGTGTCAGTGATATAAGTGAAGATCACTTTCACTCAGTGAATTAGTCCTTACTCTTAATATTCCAGACCTAATCAGTTCCCCTCTACCACCACTCTGCTCCGTCTAGCGGAATTAGTCCTTACTCTTAATAATTTCTCCTTTGGCTCCTCCCACTTCCTCCAAACTAAAGGTGTAGCTATGGGCACCCGTATGGGTCCTAGCTATGCCTGCCTTTTTGTTGGGTTTGTGGAACAATCTATGTTCCGTGCCTATTCTGATATCTGTCCCCCACTTTTCCTTCGCTACATCGACGACTGCATTGGCACTGCTTCCTGCACGTATGCAGAACTCGTTGACTTTATTAACTTTGCCTCCAACTTTCACCCTGCCCTCAAGTTTACCTGGTCCATTTCCGACACCTCCCTCCCCTTTCTAGATCTTTCTGTCTCTGGAGACAGCTTATCCACTGATGTCTACTATGAGCCTACTGCCTCTCACAGCTATCTGGACTATTCCTCTTCTCACCCTGTCTCTTGCAAAAACGCCATCCCCTTCTGGCAATTCCTCCGTCTCCGCCGCATCTGCTCTCAGGATGAGGCTTTTCATTCTAGGACGAGGGAGATGTCTTCCTTTTTTAAAGAAAGGGGCTTCCCTTCCTCCACTATCAACTCTGCTCTTAAACGCATCTCCCCCATTTCACGTACATCTGCTCTCACTCCATCCTCCCGCCACCCCACTAGGAATAGGGTTCCCCTGGTCCTCACCTACCACCCCACCAGCCTCCGGGTCCAACATATTATTCTCTGTAACTTCCGCCACCTCCAACGGGATCCCACCACTAAGCACATCTTTCCGTCCCCCCCCCCCGCATTCCGCAGGGATCGCTCCCTACGCAACTCCCTTGTCCATTTGTCCCCCCCCATCCCTCCCCACTGATCTCCCTCCTGGCACTTATCCGTGTAAGCGGAACAAGTGCTACACATGCCCTTACACTTCCTCCCTTACCACCATTCAGGGCCCCAGACAGTCCTTCCAGGTGAGGCAACACTTCACCTGTGAGTCGACTGGGGTGATATACTGTGTCCGGTGCTCCCGATGTGGCCTTTTATATATTGGTGAGACCCGACGCAGACTGGGAGACCGCTTTGCTGAACATCTACGCTCTGTCCGCCAGAGAAAGCAGGATCTCCCAGTGGCCACACATTTTAATTCCACATCCCATTCCCATTCTGACATGTCTATCCACGGCCTCTACTGTAAAGATGAAGCCACACTCAGGTTGGAGGAACAACACCTTATATTCCGTCTGGGTAGCCTCCAACCTGATGGCATGAACATCGACTTCTCTAACTTCCGCTAATGCCCCACCTCCCCCTCGTACCCCATCTGTTACTTATTTTTATGCACACATTCTTTCTCTCACTCTCCTTTCTCCCTCTGTCCCTCTGAATATACCTCTTGCCCATCCTCTGGGTCCCCCCCTGTCTTTCTTCCTGGACCTCCTGTCCCATGATCCTCTCGTATCCCCTTTTGCCTATCACCTGTCCAGCTCTTGGCTCTATCCCTCCCCCTCCTGTCTTCTCCTCTCATTTTGGATCTCCCCCTCCCCCTCCAACTTCCAAATCCCTTACTCATTCTTCCTTCAGTTAGTCCTGACGAAGGGTCTCGGCCTGAAACGTCGACTGCACCTCTTCCTACAGATGCTGCCTGGCCTGCTGCATTCACCAGCAACTTTGATGTGTGTTGCTTGAATTTCCAGCATCTGCAGAATTCCTGTTGTTATTGTTGTTGTTGATCACTTTCACTCAGTTACTTTGTTCTTACTGGTTGGTTTACAACATATCTTTGTTAGATGGTGTTCTGCCCAGTATGCTTCAATCTATGATAGTAGAATAGATTACCTGGTGATTATCACTTTAGTGTTTGTGTGCAGCTGCAGTGCTATGTAGGCAGATATTTGCATTTATGATGCTACGGTTTTACTTCAGAGGTACTTTATGGCTGTTTAAAGAGACACAGGGCTTCCAGAAGCAGTGAAACGTCACTGAAACTGTATAAATCGTTTTAATTTACCTAGATCATAGCAGTACCAATGATCAAATTAACATTGAAGAGACTGTCCATCTGCTGTATCCTGGGTCTTATTAAGCTTTTTAAGTGTTTGTGATTCATTCAGTCACCTTGTGTTTTGAAATTGTGGCAGGACCATCAGGATTCATGAAGGGATTTAAAGCTGTAGCTTGCCTACCATTGTGTACCAAGTTCAAGGTGAAGACAAGATCTCTCTGAGTAGCTGAATTTGAGAGAGTGGGGTTTTGAGGCCTTGTCAGTGCCAAAGAAACTGCATTTCACACTTAAAATACTAGTTCCTGCATTGATCTATACCTGTAATTCATTTATTCCCCAGTGCTGTGACAAACAACCCCTGGTTTATAATCACATTCTCAAGGGCAATACAAAAGAGAATGGTAATGAGACAGATAAACTAAAAGGGAGTGTAGAAGGAATGTAGGAGAGGAACTGTCAATGTAATTATACCTAATCCAAGGATTGCAGAGGGCAACATAATTAGCAAAGTTGAAGGTTTCTTTTTGAATAAAATATGTCCTACTCAAACTTCAAGTCTTTCTGTCTGAGAGCAGATGTGGCTTTGGCTTAATGACTTGCCTGAAGGATGGCTCTAAAGAAGGTGTAGTACATTTGTATTCGTACAGTGGACTGTTGGCTGGATCTCCGTGTGAGGAATGGGACTTGAACCCACAGTGACAGAGCCCCAGCTGCCAACCCTGGTGTTTGTATTCATCATGAAGTTTTGCTGAAGGATATTTACTTTTAAACTGCAATGACTGAATAAATGCAAGCCATTGAGAGGCTTCTAGGAGGTTTCATGCATAAAAGCTTATCATAAATCAGTGCAGCTGTTCTCTAGAAAAGCAACTTTCGCTGGTGTATATCAGTTGGCTCAATTACATATGTGACCCGTACATTAAAAGTGATTGTAGAACACATTACTTCGTTCATAAGTGACGATATTCAGAGACCTTGATACATTTCTCAGTATTTCAAATTAACTCTTAGCACAAGTGCATACTTAGGATGAGTAAGCCATCAACAGTTTTGAGGTGGCTCATCACTTTTGCTATGAGGCAACAACCTCCTCTCAGTATTCCTGCACAAATCCCTTCATTTTCTTAATATCAAGAAATCAGTTGATTTTTTTTATTTGAAGGAATTTAGTTTTGAGCCTCCAGCCCTTCAGGGTTGGGATTTACAAGGATTACTTACTGCTTGAGTGAAGAAATTCTTCCTCATTTAGGACTGAAATGGCTTATCCTTTATCCTTTTATTCTGACCTCTGGTCCCTGACTCCTCAGCCAGGGAAAGCACTTACTCCATTGAACTTTGAAAGAGTGTTAATCCAAATTCTTTCAAACTCTGGGATGCAGACTCAGACTCATACAGGGGTCCCTGATGGATGCTGCTTTACTGTGACAAAGCTGTGTGTGGATGTGCTGAATGGCGACGAATGCTTTACCCACAATATACTGGGTTGTTTCCACAACTTCTTGTAGGTTTTCCATTCAAGGGCATTAGTGTTTCCATATCAGGCTGTGATGCAGTCAGTCAATATACTCTCCACCACACATATTTAGAAGTTTGTCCAAGTTTAGATATCATGTTGAATCTTCTAAGGAAGTAGAGGTGTTGCTGTGCTTTCTTCATAATTGCATTTGCATGCTGGGCCCAGGACCGATCCTCTGAAATGATAACATGAAGGAATTTAAAATTTCTGACCCCCTTCCACTTCTGATGCTCTGACTCATGGACCTTTTTTTTTCCCTTTTGAAGTTAATAGTCAGCACCTTGGTTCTTGCTGACATTGAGTGAGAGGTTGTTGTTGTTGTGGCACCACACAGCCAGAGTTTCAGTCTCCACTCTGTGCTGATACGTCACCACCTTTGGTTTGGTCTGTGACAGTGGTGTCATCATCAAACTTGAATATGGCATTGGAGTTGTGCTTAGCCACACAGTCATGTGTGTAATGTGAGTAGAGCAGGGGGCTATGCAGGCAGCCTTGTGCATCTGTGCTGATGGAGATTGTGGAGATGTTACCAATCTGAACTAAGTGGGATCTGTGAGTGAGGAAATCGCGGATCCATTTGCACTAGGAGGTATTGAGGCCAATGTCTTGAAGCTTATCGATTAATTTTGAGACTATGATAGCATTGAATGCTGAACTGTAGTTTGTAAACAGCATCCAATGTATTCATCTTTGCTATTCAGTTGTTGCACTGGTTGGCAATTTGGAATGGATCCAAGTTGTTTCTCGGGCAAGAGTTGATATGGTTCATGACCACCCACTCTAAACATTCTCAGCACAGATCTTTAGTACTTGGCCACGTACTCCATCTGGACCAGCTGCTTTTTGTAGGTTCAGCCACCTGAAGGATGCTCACATGTTGACATTGGAGACTGAAATCACAGGATCATTGGGCACTGTGGGAGTTTGTGATGGTTCTTCCATGATTTGGTGGTCAAGTCAACCATAGAAGACATTGAGCTCATATAGAAGTGAAGCCCTGCCACAACTTTTAAGCATCCTTCGTTGATTCAAAGTTTAGTCCAGAATTGCCACTTCACCCATGAGATGGCTTTCTGGAGATAGATCCTGAATCTTGTGTAACTTTCTTAGTCTCCAGACTTGAATGCTTCTGATCTGACCCTTAGCATTTTGCAGATCTCATGGTTCATCCAGGGCTTCTGGTTGGCAAGACTCTGAATAAATTTGTGGGGCCGCACTCATCTAAAAATGTTTTTATAAGGTCAGCGATAGCTATGGTATACATTCAGATCCACAGGTATGTCCTTGAACACGGCCAAGTGGACAAACTTGAAGCAATCCCTTAGCCACTCCTCTGCCATCTGCAACCACCTCTTTGTTGTCCTAATGTCTGGAGCCTTGCTCTTTATTCTTTGGCTGTATTCGGGTAGGAGAAGGATAGCCAAGTGATCAGTTTTCCCAAATGTGGTTAGCGCATGGAATAGTAGGCATTCTTGTGTTAGTATAAGTGTTTTAGTGTGTTGGGACCTCTAGTGCTACAGGTTATACCCTGATGGTAGTTGGGCAGGGATTTCTTCAAGCAAGCCTGGTTGAAGACCCTAAACGTGATTTGAAATGTGTCAGGATGGACTGCTTGTTTGGTGATGACATCATGTAGTATCTCAAGCACTTGAATATAGTTGGCCGCTGTTAGTATGTAAACTCTGGTGAGGATCATTAATAAGAACTCCCTAGGTAAATAAAACTGATATTTGATCACTCGGTGTTCAAGGTCGGGGGAACACGTTCAACAAAACTACCACATTAGAGCCCCACCAAAAGTTTTTCTTGAAACACACATCTTCACCTTTTGCCTTTTCTGAATCAGCAGTTTGGTCCATCCTGTGAATTGAGAAACCTTTGGTTTGATTGCAGTATCTAGCATGCTGGGAGTAAACCATGTCTTGGTTAAACATACAACACAACAATCTCTTGTTTCCCTTTGATACAGCAGTCTTTCCCTTTGGTCCTCAGTTTTGTTCTCCAGAGACTGCACATTCGCTAAAAAGATGTTGGGTAGAAGGGGTCTTATTCCTTGGGTGTTTCAGCCTGACTTGGAGTCTCCCCCCCCCCCCCCCCCCATGCTTCACTTCTGGCCATAGCAGTGAATCTTCATACCTATAGGAAGAGGTACAGTCGATGTTTCAGGCAGGGACCCTTCGTCAGGACTTGTCGACTGTACCTCTTCCTATAGATGCTGCCTGGCCTGCTGCGTTCACCAGCATTTTTTGTGTGTGTTGCTTGAATTTCCAGCATCTGCAGATTTCCTTGTGTCAACCTTCATACCTGCTTGCTTGTGTCCTTCAGAAGATCATGAAATCTGTAGTTCTTTAACTTGATTTTAAACTATTTCCCTTAATATTGTATGTAGTCTGCAGAATGTCGCTGTGGTTCACCAGCACTGTCCTGAGAATCCCTGCCCTTCTATGTGCATCTGAGACATTGGCAGATTTCAGAGAGACATTGTTGATGGTCAAATTTGCCTGAAGGTTAGATGTACCAGTATCTTTTGTGAGACCAGCATCCTCAGCATTGGCACACTAGTTACTCTCAGCTTTATTGGGCAGGCCACATTAATTTGCTTCAATACTAGATTTCCTTAGCAAACAGTTTAATCTGAGCTGTGTCGTGGAAAGTGTTAGCAGGAGGACGGAAAAAGGTTCAAATGTGTGCTCAAAGTCCCCTTGAGGAAATGCAAAATCCCCCACTCACCTCAGGCAGTCTTTGGCCTAGTGTGGTGAAGGAGCATGATTGCCACAGTATTGCGAACCTCGTCTACATATCAGGAGCACTACTTCACAAACTAGTAAAGGTATATTATCAGGCAGACATCAGAATCACTTGGATGACAGCTTAATAAAATGATCAGACTTGCCTTTATATCAAATTTAATTGTATTCCTAGCTTAACTATATAAAATGGAAATTGAATAATTCTGATACCCAAGACCATAAAATTTAGGTGCAGCCTGAGGCCATTTGGCCCATTGAGTCTGTTGTTTAATTCTATACTTGCTGTATTATTTTCTTTGTTGACAGCTGATAAGGTAATTGCTATACTTTTATATTCATGACTTCTAATTAGGACTGTAAAGTGGTAACAATGCGGGGGAGAAGAATACAGAAGGGAAATTACAAAGATTTCAATTCCTATTGGCAACTTGATGTATTGGCCTTTATTAGCAAAAAATCTATTATTTCATTGTATATGAATTTATCTGCATTTTGTGACAACCTACATATTTTCAATCTTTGTGATCTGGCTGTTCGTTAGTTGTATTGTATTGGAATGAAAGTTCTGATGCCTTTGATGTGGTAGCAATGAGTATGAGAAGAAACAAAAGTAAAGGGTGATATTTGAGAGGCTGCCAGCTAGCTGTCTACCTCTGTTTGACTGTATTGCTAAGCTACAATGATAATTCACCATCATATTGGCTCGGTATTCTACTTCTGTGAAGCAGCTTGCCATTATTCACAATGAGGTTGATTGCAATGCTAACTGCTGAATGGAAACCAGTTGACAAACAGGCATTATCTGCTCAGAACCAGGCCATTTCTGAAGTGAAGCTGCAAGTTTAAAGTAGACAGGGATTCAATTTATAGAAATGCTCTGTTATGCCACTAACTTTCCAAATTTCTAAATTAGTTTTAACCAAACCTGAGTAATAAAGTGACCATGACCAAGGAAAGTAGTTACCAGGGTTTTCCCACAATAAATTTCTGTGGCTGTTGTGAAGGCAGGAGACCCCCCTATTAAGTCTGGAGGACAGTAGTATTCTTTGGGATCTCGAAGGAAAAATTGTTTTACCCTCTAGGAGACTACCCCCAAAACTATTTCACAGTTGCCACTTTCCAATTCACTTGGAGGCCAGCAGGTGGTTAATAATTGCTTATGCTGTCTCTGTGTATTGTGGAAAAATAGACCAAGATTAAAACTCTCTGGCCTCCTTTGAGCAGAATTCAACCTGCTGGTGTGATTTTCTTTTTGTCCGAAGCCTGCTCTGCAGCTTCTATGTCATTGCTTGTCTCCTTTTGCTTTTTTCCACCAAAACAGAATTCAAGTCAGGTCTGAGTATTGGATGTGGAGTTTCACGAACTGTACATGTGGAAGTTTCTGGAGATGGAGGCCTTGTGCAGAAACATATTGTGTCTCATTAATTCAAACCACATTTTCGAGATATTTTGTTTTCTGCACCAGCTATTGGTTTGAAATCCTAACACAGGATCTGCTGATTTCACAGAGCTTTTGGAGTCAGTTGCTGCTGTCCTTGTTTCAACTTGATTCCCAGCCTTCTTTGGCTCAGAGTTGAGTGTTGGTTGCAGGCCAGTACAAACACACAGGGGACTTGGGGGCGGGCTGGTGTGTGAAGCACGAAAGGTTAGTAATGTAGTGCTGTAATGCGCTCTGCCTCAAAATACAACCTTCTCAGAAAGGTAAGAATTAAAAGGTTGGAACAAAATTGAATCCATAGTGATCAGGCATTTAGAATAGTTATAGAAAAGGAGGCTTCAGTGATTTCAGTGATGAGGTTGATTACTGGGGAATGTGACATTAAATTTGCATCTTAGGGCTGAGCTTTCCGTTAATTTTTATGTGGTGAAGACTTTATTTAGCTGCTAGTGTTTTCTACCCTGGAAAACCTGTCATCTTGGCTGTCCAGGATTTTTTTTATAGGGAAAAATACATCTTTTTCTAGCATATTGGCTAGAAACCTATGCAAAGTTTTCAAAATGCTCCAGAGAAATATGTGGCCATTTATGCAGCTATGTTGTCCCTCTTCTGTCAAAACAGAAATGGACTTTCAACAGAGAGTGGTGATACAGCCCAATCCATTCCATGCAAAGCCCACCCCACCATTGTGCACATTTATAAGGAGTGCTGCCACAAGAAAATAACATCCGTCATTTAAGTAGTCCACCATCAATGCTCTGTTCTCACTTCTACCATTGGGCAGGATGTACAGAAGCTTTAATTCCCATACCACCAGTTTCAACACCAGTTATTACTCTACAACCATCAGGCTCCTGAACCAGTGTGGCTAACTTCACTTATCTCAACCCTGAACTGATGCCAGAACCAAGAGAGACACTTCCAAGGACTCTATAATTCACATTCTCAGTACTACTTTTTCATATTTGCAAAACTTGTTGTCTTCTGCACATTGGTTGATTGTCAGATTTCATGTATTTTGTTTTACAGAATTTTATACTTTCCTATAATGAACCTCAAAGTGGTACATGGGTGACATGTATATACTTGGATAACAAATTTACTTTGACAGATGTGGCATATATTGTGGAATGAAAATGTTTTATTGGAATAGCCTACAGATTTCATTTATGGCTGTTGGATTGAGCAGGTGAAGCATCAATCCTTGTACATTTCTTATTTTCTGGCAAGATAGCAGAACATTTGGCCTGTTAAATCTGTTGGCTGTAGAGCAATTCCATCACTAACAATCCTGTCAATTATTTCCCTGGCTCTTTAACACTCCGATTCAACTGCCCACACTGTATAGCAGGGAGTTAATCAAGCATCTTGATCACCTTGGTGATGTGGGAGAAAACAAGAGCACCTGGGAGAAACCTGTGTATATGGGTACAAAGGGAGTGAGATCCAAGATTTTGCATTAGTTCCCATGGATAACCTTTTTGTTCAACTTTAAGTTTACAGGAATGGAGCATCTGTTTAATTGTTGTCTGTGCTATTAAATGTGTAAATATTTCCTAAGTAATATGTAGTGAGTTTGGTAGCAATGTAATACAAAGCAGCTGCAGAAACCCACAGTATCCCCAATAATTCTTGGCTTGGCAAAGAATCTATTTTTCCAGATTGAACAAACCTTTCTATATTAAGTCCATATCAATAGAACCTGCTATGTGTGTCAGTTTCTGTTAAGATTTTTTTTCCACATAGTTCTTTGTAAAACTGACAATGCAATTGTGAGTTTTCCTTTTCTGGGACCTCAGATGTATAATCTTATGTTCTTGAGCTTGAGCCTTTTTTGTCTTTTTCAATACACCTGAAAAATTACTGTACAGATTTAATAAGATAATGCCATATAAGGCTCTAACCTCTGTCTAAAATAGAAGATGCTTTATCATTTCTACTTTAACATCTTCCATAATAGTGATTCCAAGATGTTTGTCTTGGAATTAATGGGTTTGTTTTTGCCCCAGCAGAAATGTTGTATTTTATATAAACCGGCTACTACAATGTTAATGTGGGGCATTTATCTGTAGGTTTCCTGCCTTCATCTGTATTACAGATCCTACAATGTATTAATTTTCAAAAGTCTGAGGAAACTTTAAAACAAAGATTCAACTTCTCAAAGCTTTCTTTATCTGCTTTTCCACTTCATTCTTCACCTCATTCAGTATTTGTATAAACTGACATATTTTTTCCTTTCAAGTGACAAGGAGCCCAACCCTGGATCCTCTTCCTTACTTTGCCTTTCCCCTTGGATTGTTTTCACTGTACCTCTTGTATTTCTATTTCCTAATTCTGAATAAAATGCCCTTAGCAGTGACCTGTCTTCAACTCTTTACACAAATGGATTCAGAACTTGATGTGTGTGAGCTTCTACCTTCATCTTTGTGCACATGTCTTTAACTCCAATTCTGTTGACAAGACCTCTTCTCCTATCTTAAAAATTCCTAGTCTCTTGTCCTCTAATTTCACTGCAGTTTTTTATTCACTTTAACCTATTCCCCTGTGAACTTGCAGTACTATTTACTAAGAGCCAACAACATCATTGTCACAAACTATTGATATTCTCAAATTCAAGTTTGGTTATTTTCATAGGCATACAAACGAAGGGTTAGATGCCATGAACATTAGAATTTTATGCATTAGCATAGTACATTACAAACATGACCAACATGTACGTAGCTTGCACATTAAAAATAAGCATAATAACATATAGTGCAAGTTGTGAGAGCAGGAGAAAGCAATATATTCTTTGAGGTAGTGTTAGAGTTTTTCATATTGGTTCAATAGCACGATGGCAGTGAGGAAGAGATTGTTCTTGAACTTTGAAGATTGGTCTTTCAGTCTCTTGTACTTCCTGCCTAATTGCAGCATTGAGAAATGGCAGTGCCTTGGATGGTGGGGGTTCCTGGAGATGGATATCATCTGTTACATCCCCCTTGATGGACGGAGATCTACCTCTGTGATGTGTTATGTAACTGGCAACAATGAATATCAGAAGAGACAGGTTATATAAAAACAACCAAACATTTATTAAACACGGATAAATAATAAAAAGCAAACGAAAACCTTAACTGGAAGTTAACTGCTATGCAGCCGTTCAACAAATCGTCACTCGGCACTGGTTCTTAAAGCGTTAAATGCGAAAACTGTTCTTAGAGCAGTAAAGTCAAATACAGTTCTTAAAATGGTAAATTCGAAAGTCCAACAGATTCATACATTCAATTGGGAGAGACTTCTCTGGAGAAGGATTTTTTCATGGACGCGACTTTCCTGCTGGTTCTGTCCAAAGGATTCACACTGAAGGAAATAAACGGCTTAAAACAACTGACCTTAATTTCTTCTAGCGAGAACCTTGCATGAACTACCTTGCTCTTTCGGCAAGAGTTATCTTCGATGCAGGTTACTACTTCAACGAAGACACTAAGTTCGATCCTTTATTAAATTGCCGAACATTCCCGACTTCTCTCAATCCTTCATCTCCTGTACTTCGATAAAGTCTTCATTCTCCAATACTACTGGAAAAAGGCACATCAACACATCTAGCAAAAGTTGCCAGTCCAGCACTATTATGCCCTGCAACAGAACGCAACACTCTGCTCCAAAAATGAAACTGCGTCGTAAGATAAATATGCAACAGAAACGGAGACAGACTAAAATTCTAGCTGGAAAACTAAAAACTAACAGCGTCATCTGAGGTCTTCCCTTACAAACGCATGGTGAACATGTCATCACGGGATCTCACATCAGCGGGAAAATTACATCAGGTGACCTCCAAAAGGCCACTACATCATTCTCACAAGATCTCCTTGAAGTATGTAACAGATGGAATTAGCTGAGTCCAGTGTTCCTGTGATGGAGTTTCTGTATTAGGCCATGATTGAATCAGTCAGAATGCCTTCCATGGTACATCTGTAGAAGTTTTTAATGACGTGGAATCATACAAAATGTCAACTGGACTTTCAGTCCAACTTTCCATGCCAGCGTTGTGCCGAGTTATGTAGTCCCTTCTGCCTGTGTTGGCCCATATGCTTCTAAACCCTTTCGAAGAACTTATCCAAGTATCTTTTGTATACTTGATTCAAACACATTCTTTGGTTGATTACATATATGTACCATCTTCTGGTCCCTTTTTAATGTTTTAGCTCTCCACTTAAACCAATACCCTCTAGTTTTCTTTTCCCCAAAGAAGAACTATGTGCGTTTAGTCTCCTTGTGATTGTATGTGCCTCTGAGGTCATCAATCAATCTTCGGTATTTCAAGAAGTAGTCAGACCTTGCCCAACCTCTCCCTATAACTCAGGTCTTGAGTCTTGGCAGCATACTTGTAAACCTTCTCTGCACTTTTTTCAGTCTATTCATGTCTTGTGTCTTTTCTAAAACTGTACACAGTATTCCAGACCCAAACACAGATATTGGTCTCACTAACGTCTTGTACAATTGCAACATTATGTCCCAACTCCTACACTCAATGCCTTGACTGAAGACTGGCACGTCAAATGCTTTCTTTGCTACCTTGTCGTCCTGCTCTCCTGTTTGTGTTCCTGCTTTCAGTGAGCTGTGTATTTGTACTCTTACGACCCCTCACTGACCGTTCACTGTACAAGTACTACTTTAATTTGACAATTAAATATTTATCACTTACCTGAACTTAAAGCTTTGGCCAACTTAATATCTGGTAACCGTTTGTACCGTTACCACCCATTTCAGTTTTATTCCCAAATTTCATAACCAAATCTATTTCATGTATATCTAAATAATTTCTGTAAATAATGCTAAGCTGAATCTCCTTACACATCAAAAGTAGAGACACTGTTATGCTTCTTTCATGGTGGCTTGCGTATGTACTTGGTCCAAAATAAGTCCTCTGAGATCTTGACACCAAAGAACTCTAAGCTTTGCACCCCATTGTTTATTTTTGTAGTAGGAAGGCAGGAATCTTCAGAAATAGATAAAATGTTTTGCCATCATTCCAAGCTGGAAATAAAATGAATATTGGATTTGTTTGCATGTTCCAAAGTATGGGTGCAGAATGATGGATGAGGATTGTGGAGTAATACTTGATCTAGTATATGTAGTGAAAGTAAATGTGCACCACAAATGGGGTTTGTTGGGACAAATCAGTTGGTAATTAGAAATAAGAACAGAAAGTAAAATGTAATCAGCTTGTTAGATAGAATCTAAGGGAAGAGAGATTCATTGTTCTCAAGAACTGAAAGTTGGTAATGTTATTCTAAGAGTCACTTTGCAGCTGAGCCAGGGATATTATCCGCTGCAACCATAACTGGCCACTTGAGCACTAGTTCAAGCATGGTTTAAAGCAGGAGTGGCAAAATGATTGTAGCTGAAGAAGGGGTATCAACGCTTCAGGATTGTAACAGATTACAGTTGGAGGTGCAGACTGCATGGGGAGGGAGTTGTGAGGGAGCAGGTGGGATAGGAGTTTTTTAGCGCTACGTCATCCTGTGTAGTCTTGCTACTTGGCTGCTCGTTTCCAATATTTTATTCTAGAGGAGACTAACATCAGTAGCTTTTCAGAGGATTTCATGGTTTGTTTCCACAAAAAGCATAATTGCATAAATGGCTTCTTTATATATTAATAGAAGAGCAAAAAGTACTTTAATATTGTAAAGCACGGTGAATTTTCAATGTCTTTCTTCTATTTGGCTTTAAATTCCAATCTCTTCAGTTAATAATGCCATTTCCTTTTGTAACCCCTGCCATAATTTCTTTTCTGCATGGTGAATTCTTTGTGGATAACTGTTTTTGCTTTGTGAATGTGAGGTTAGAGAGGCTATTGGATAAAAAACAGAAATTAAACCTGTAGGCAACAAAAGAATGGTGTGAGATCTGTTTGACACACAGGCAATAGTGGAACATCATATCTTCAAGTTGTCAAGAGCCAGGACACTTGCAGGACATCTCCCCAAATATTAGTAGTAAAGATCTTGCTGACATTTTTGGGTGTTAAGTACCAGAATTTTATTTGTGATTTACAATTGGAATTCCTCAAGGTATTACTTGTGTCTCCAAGAGCAAAGTGTTTCCATGGCAAATGACTCTTGGCTGCAACAAACCAGTGGATGAAGTGATCTCAAAATAATTTGCAAGAGAACAAAAAGCTATTAATCCCCTGCAGTGCTGACCACATACGAAGTTAGTGAACACCAGTAAACAAAATGCTGGTGAACGCAGCAGCCCAGTCAGCATCTATTGGAAGAGGTACGGTCCATGTTTCGGGCTGAGACCCATCGTCAGGACTAACTAAAAGAAGAGATAGTAAGAGATTTGAGAGGGTGAGGGGGAGATCAGAAATGATAGGAGAAGACAGGAGGGGGAGGGATGGAGCTAAGAGCTGGAAAGTTGATTGGCAAAAGGGATACAAGGCTGGAGAAGGAAGAGGGTCATTGGACGAGAAGCCAAGGGAGAAAGAAAAGGGGAGGGGAGCCCAGAGGAAGAAGGAGAGCAGGCAAGGAGTTATAGTGAGAGGGACAGAGGGAGGAAAAAGAGAGCGGGGAAAAAATGATAAATAAGGGATGGGGTATGAAGGGGAGGTGGGGCATTAACCGAAGTTAGAGAAGTCAGTGTTCATGCCATCAGGTTGGAGGCTACCCAGACAGAATATAAGGTGTTGTTCCTCCAACCTGAGTGTGGCTTCATCTTGACAGTAGAGGAGGCTGTGGATAGACATATCAGAATGGGAATGGGACGTGGAATTAAAATGTATAGCCACTGGGAGATCCTGCTTTCTCTGGCGGACAGAGCGTCGGTGTTCAGCGAAACGATCTCCCAGCCTGCGTCTGGTCTCGCCAATATATAGAAGGCCGCAGCGGGAGCAACGAACGCAGTACATCACCCCAGCCGACTCACAGGTGAAGTGTCGCCTCACCTGGAAGGACTGTCTGGGGCCCTGAATGGTGGTGAGGGAGGAAGTGTAAGGGTATGTGTAACATTTATTCTGCTTACAAGGATAAGTGCCGGGAGGGAGATCGGTGGGAAGGGATGGGGGGGACGAATGGACAAGGGAGTCGCGTACGGAGCAATCCCTGCGGAAAGCAGAGAGCGGGGGAGGGAAAGATGTGCTTGGTCGTGGGATCTGGTTGGAGGTGGCGGAAGTTACAGAGAATTTTATGTTGGACCCAGAGGCTGGTGGGGTGGTAGATAAGGACAAGGGGAACCCTATTCCTAGTCGGGTGGCGGGAGGATGGGGTGAGAGTAAATGTGCGTGAAATGGGAGAGATGCGTTTGAGAGCAGAGTTGATGGTGGAGGAAGGGAAGCCCCTTTCTTTAAAAAAGGAGGACATCTCCTTCGTCCTGGAATGAAAGGCCTCATCCTGAGAGCAGATGCGGCGGAGACGGAGGAATTGCGAGAAGGGGATGGCATTTTTGCAGGAGACAGGGTGGGAAGAAGAATAGTCCAGGTAGCTGTGAGAGTCAGTAGGCTTATAGTAGAGATCAATAGATAAGCTGTCTCCAGAGATAAACAGAAAGATCAAGAAAGGGGAGGGAGGTGTCGGAAATAGATCAGGTAAACTTGAGGGCAGGGTGAAAGTTAGAGGCAAAGTTAATGAAGTCAATGAGCTCAGCATGTGTGCAGGAAGCAGTGCCAATGCAGTGGTTGATGTAGCAAAGGAAAAGTGGGGGACAGATACCAGTATAGGCTTGAAACATGGATTGTTCCACAAAGCCAACAAAAGGGCAGGAATAGCTAGGACCCTTATGGGAGTCCATGGCTACACCTTCAGTTTGGAGGAAATGGGAAGAGCCACAGGAGAAATTGTTAAGAGTAAGGACTAATTCCGCTAGATGGAGGAGAGTGATGGTAGAGGGGAACTGGTTAGGTCTGGAATCCAAAAAGAAGTGGAGAGCTTTGAGACCTTCCTGGTGGGGGATGGAGGTATATAGGGACTGGACATCCATGGTGAAAATAAAGCGGTGGGGGCCAGGGAACTTAAAATTATTGAAAAAATTCAGAGTGTGAGAAGTGTCATGAACATAGGTGGGAAGGGATTGAACCAGTAAAGAGTTTTGTTTATTAAATTTAGATCTAGTGCCGGGCAAATGACCCAACAACTTGGATTTAAAATTCAAGAGCTGTCTTCTGTAACATTACATCAATGGAGTACATCGGTTTCAGGGGAAAAAAAAGTAGTTCCTTTCAACCAAGGAGTAATTCTGTGACATAAATTAAAGGGTACTGATTTGAAATTGCCTTAAACAGAATTTTAGTTTGATTTCAACTCCCTTCCAGTAATCTGCTTTGTAATATGTATTGTTATTAAATAAAAGTACATATGGATGTTTGAGTGTATTGCTTTTTCTGGCTTAAATATTTAAGGTTAGTTCTCCTTCCTTTATCATTTGAAGGTGCGATTACGTGAACACAAATATTTATTTTGGATCTGAAGAGCAACTCAGTAGCACTTTAAAATGTCAAGCTTCTCTGAATGTTTGCTTATTTTTCCATATTACTTTTTGCATTTCCTTCATTTTAAATTTTATAATAAGAATATGTATATCTGTAAGATTTCAATATCTAAGATAGCTAAATTTGTACAAGATAAATATCAATGTGGTTTTCTTTTTCCTACTCTGTTCTCCAAGGTACAAGGGAGATTTTGTTTTCTAGTGGAGAAGTGGCTGCACAAAACATGATTTGTGTTAAAGACCAATTTTAAGTCCATAGAATATGGCCTTCAGATACATTTGTTTTCTCGGTGGATTGGTTACTGACAGCAGCAGCCTGTGTTCCCATTGAACCGTGAGTGTGTCATGTGTGCAGTGATTTCCGAAGGTATTTTTTTTTTGGTGCATTCTTTTCCAGAGATCCCATGGATGCCAGTAATACTTGCTTGGTCAAAAATGAAATGAAATTCCAGTTAAGAGTTCAACGCCATTCTGCTGCCTTAATAATGCCCACAACATAGTTTGATTTGTACATACTGGCCACATTTGCTCTTTATGTTAAATCAAACCTTTCCAGAAAGAACAAGGAAAAACTGTCAATGTACAAAATATATTTGAAGTACTTTTTATTCAAAGGATGTGGCTGTTGTTGCTGATGCCAGTAATGATTAACCATTCCATGGTTAATAATTAGCTTGATGAAGTGATCTCTAGTTTTGAGATTGCTGCAGTTCTTTTGATAAAGTTATAAGACACTGTTAAGTTGGAAGTTCCAGGATCTTAATCCACTGGCAGGAAAGAATTGGTGTTACTTTCATAAAGGTAGTTATTGAGGAAATTTTGTAATTAGCTGAAAGGCAGCTGCCACCTTGTAATATCAGTGGTGAGGGACTGAGGCAGTTGGAGTGCTGTTAAAGTGGTCATCTTTGTTTTGAGTAGTGTTGAGCTTTTATTGTAATTGTAATCACCAAGGCAACTGGAGAATATTCAATCATACCATTTGTTATTACATGTAGTTCCTAGCTTGCATAAAAGTTCCATTGCTGATTTCACTGTCAGAAATGTCACCCCTACTGTATCGCTCTACATGTACTTGCTATGATTTAATTGATTATTCAATTTAATACTAATGGAAGGTATACTGTAATTGGTCATTAGATTGCCATGAAGCATTTTATAATTATCATGAAAAACGCTTTGGAAAATACACAGAATTTGAGTAAGGTTAAATTTCCGTAAGTCAGGTCATTCTTAAACCAGGCACCATCTATACCTTCTAGATGGTTAGGTACATAAGTCACCCAGACCAGAGGAACTGTACCCTAGGGTTCTGAAAGAGGTAGTGTTGGAGATTGTGGTGGCATTAGAAATGATTGTTCAAAAGTCATTAGTCTCTGGCATTGTGCTAGAGGACTGGAAAATTTTGCAAATGTTACTCCACTCTTTAAGAAAGGAGGAAGGCAGCAGAAAGGAAATTATAGAATAGAATTATTAGAAATTATAGGACAGATAAAGGGGATGCAGTGGATGTTGTATCTTGGGACTTTTAGAAGGCCTTTGACAAGGTGCCACAGATGAGGCTGCTTATCAAGTCGAAGAGCCCATGGTATTACAGGAAAGTTACTAACGTGGTTAGAGCATTGGCTGATTGGTAGGAGGCATCGAGTAGGAATAAAAGGATCCTTTTCTGGTTAGCTGCCAGTGACATGTGGTGTTCTTCAGGAGTCAGTGTTGGGACCACTTCTTTTTATGCTGTATATAAATGATTTAGATGATTGAATAGATGGCTTTGTTACCAAATTTGCAGATGATACGAAGATTGTTGGAGGGGCAGGTAGTGTGGGGAAACAGGAAAGATGCAGAAGGACTTGGACAGATTAGGAGAATGTATTTCATTTACCACTTTCTTGTCTAATGTTGGAAAATGCATGGTCATGCACTTTGGTAGTAAAAAATAAATGTGCAGACTATTTTCTAAACGGGGAGAAAATCCAGGAATCTGAGAAGCAGAGGGACTTGGGAGTCCTTGTACAGAGCACACTGAAGGTTAACTTGCAGGTTGAGTTGGTGGTGAGGAAGGCAAATGCCATGTTAGCATTCATTTCAAGAGGTCTAGAATACAAGAGCAAGGAGGTGATGCTGAGGCTTTATAAGGCATTGGTGAGACCTCACCTTGAGTATGGTGAACAGTTTTGGGCCTCTCATCTTAGAAAAGATGTGCTGACTTTGGAGAGGGTCCATAGGAAGTTCATAAGGATGATTCTGGGAATGAAAGGGTTATCATACGAGGAATGTGTGATGGCTCTGGGTCTGTACTTGCCGGAATTCAGAAGAATGAGGGCGTATCTCATTGAAACCTTTCAAATGTTGAAAGGACTAGACAAGTAGATGTGGAAAGGATGTTTCCCATGGTGGGAGAGTCTAGGACAAGAGGGCGCAGCCTCAGGATAGAAGGGCACCCTTTCAAAACAGAGATGTGGAGAAATTTCTTTAGCCAAAGGGTGATGAATTTGTGAGAATGTTTTGCCACATGTAGCTGTGGAGACCAGGTCGTTGAGTGTATTTAAAGCAGAGATTGATAGGTTCTTGATTGGACATGGCATCAAATGTTATGGGGAGAAGGCAGGGAACTAGGGTTGAGGAAGAAAGAGATTTAAAATAAAAGAATCAGCCATGATTGAATGGCGGAGCAGGCTTTTTGGGTCAGATGGCCTAATTTTGCTCCTATGTCTTGTGGTCTTATTGTTAGAGACTTCCATATGGAGTCATTCTTTGCATTATAAGACTTTGACCATCTTTGCAGCCACAGTATATGTGACTGGTCCATTTTAAATTTGTTTTTTTATATGGTTTCCAACGCATTACTAGTATTGACAATTGGAATGATTACATCAAATCTCAAAGGGAGATTGCTACACTTGTTAGAGATGGTTATTACTGGACAATTGTATATGGGTGTTACTTGATACCAGTTTAAGTATGTATGTTATTTGGGTCTTCATGTATATGGACACTAGTTGCTTCATTATCTGAGGAGTAGTGAATACAACTTGGTGCTGTCAAGTTTTGTATGAGCTTCCCCACTTCTCCCTTGTGTTAGATGATGGGTCATTGAGTAATTTGTTTTGCATATCAATATGTGAAAGTTTGTCAGGACCCAGATCTTTTCCTGTGTTCAGTTATTTCTTGCTTACACATGGATAAGGACTGCACATATAATAAAGAAGATCTGAGTGGAGAGATTGAGTGGATCTTTTTGAAGATCACTTTTTGTTAATGCTTTAACTTTTATTTAACCTGTATTCTAGTCTCTAAAACAGGGGTTCCAAATCTGGGGTCCACAGAGACCTTGCTTACTGAGATTGGTCCATGGCATTAAAAAAAGGGTTGGGAACTCCTGCTCTAGAGTCATCAAGTATATTTATGGAACCAGAACCTCATGTTAACTACTCAGTTGTTCCTCATTATTTGTGTAAACGCTGAAAAGATTTGATTTGTTGGGGGTTGATAGTTTTATTTTAGCAGTCCTCTATAAGAACATGTCTCAATCTCTCCCCTCAGTTTTCTCTAGCATGAGAGATAGAAACAGGAGCAAACTATTAGGCCAATGAGGTCTGTTGTGCCATTTAGTCAGATCGTGGTGTGACCTTTCTTGCGCTATGCCCATAGCTCTTTAAGATCCCTAATAAATGAAAATCTATCAATCCCTGTCTTAAATATTTCAGTGATTAACATGGTCACTTTGGGGAGAGGATTCCAAAGGTTCATTACTTCTGACACGAAGAATTTCTTTCTCCTGGATGCCAATCAGTGTGACCCCTGGTTTAAAACATTTCAGCTGGGGAGGGGGATCATTAACCCTGTGAATCTCCTTATGAATTTTGTACTGCTTTATCTATTTAATATGTATTTATTTCATTTTGTCCATAAATGTGTATCAACTATTTTAATCATTGTATTTAAATTAGCATCTTATCTTTGGGATATCTAGTGCTGTTTCTCAGCGGTCCCCAACCACTGGGCCGCGGACCGGTACCGGGCCGCAAAGCATACGCTACTGGGCCGCAAGGAAACGATATGATTTGGCGATATGAGTTAGCTGCACCTTTCCTCATTCCCTGTCACGCCCACTGTTGAGCTTGAACGCACGCGTCATCCATGTCAACACGGGAAGGAGATCAACTCCTCGAGCTTGCAAATGACGGTGGGCTGAAAAGCATGTTTGACATAACATCTCTGCTGGCATTCTGGATCAAAGTCAAGGCTAAATATCCTGAGATAGCTACGAAAGCATTGAAAACATTGCTTCCATTTCCAACATATCTCTGCAATGAATGCAACGAAAACTAAATTGCGGAATAGACTGGACATAAGGAACGTCCTTCGAGTATCGCTGTCTCCCATCATCCCGATAGGACCGTCTTGTTGCAGGGAAACAAGCCCAGGGCACCCACTGATTCAGCGATATTGGTGTGTTGCAATGATTTTATATGTTCCTATGGGGAAAATATGTACTGTGTGTTTAATATCTAAACGTTACTTAAAATGTTGTGATGCTATTGACTTATATAACCATATAACAATTACAGCATGGAAACAGGCCATCTCGGCCCTTCTAGTCCGTGCCGAACGCTACTCTCACCTAGTCCCACTGACCTGCACTCAGCCCACAACCCTCCATTCCTTTCCTGCCCATATACCTATCCACTTTTTCTTTAAATGACAATATAGAACCTGCCTCTACTACTTCTACTGGAAGTTCATTCAACACTTACTTCAAGCTCCCCTGTCCTCCCCTGATAATTGACTTATCACTATATTCATGCGAGGAAAATATGCGCTGTGTTTAATATTAAATTTGTTAGATAAACCCTTTTAGAAACGAAGTTGAGTCTATTAGCCACTTATCGCCTGTATTGCATTCGTGATTAACCCCAACACACCCCCCAAACAGAATCGCCAAGAACGATTTGTAGAAGGAAATCGGCGCGCACGCGCATGCGCACTGGTTCCCGCGCAAGGCTTCATGGTCATTGTAGTCTTTCTCCGGGTAAACCCAACGTATATGAAACCAGTCCGCAGTGCGAAAAAGGTTGGGGACCCCTGCTGTTTCTGACACACCCATTTACCTGTGTCTGTGATCCTTTGACCCTTGTTAAGTTTCCACTGTCAATAACTAATGAACTAATTATGTATCAACAATGCCTCTTATCTCAGTTCATATATGCCCGAAAGTTTATTGCTATATCTGTTAGCTTTCTATTGCCAAAGCCTATGATTATGATCTTTATATAATCTGGAATATTTCTATTTAGTGCCACTAGACTTTGGCAACAAACCAATTGTTGGCATTTCTGTCCTACCAATTTAAACTTCCTTGTTTTGCAAATTTTTCAGTGGAAATGACCTTGAGGAGCTTGTGTAACATTACTTGGGGACAACATTCCTATCGTACACCGTAGTAGCTATTTGCCATATCTGATCTTTTAATTTGGTGTATTGCGTAGAGTTTGACCTCCCGGTACTACTATTCAGTGAACCTTTTGTGCTTGTAGTTACACACTGTTCCCAAGTTTGCAGCTGTGAGCAAAATATAGTGCAGTCAGTCAGAGTGCTGTACGGAGCATTCAGTGAAAGATAAATTCAAATCATTTTTATAGCTCTAACATTTCAGTGTTTTGCTCCCTATGCATATGACTTTTGTCATTTGAATGTCAGGTTCCAGTTTATTTTTGATTTCCAATGTTGTAACAAGGTAACTTTGGGGTTCAAACCATCTCAATTTGCTGCTTTAAAAACTTCAGTTTGTTCTTTACGGAGTTCGTCATTATAGAGTTGCTCAGATTATAATTGAGTAAGTGTGGCCTGCCTTAAAATATATCTGTCAAATCAAATCTAATAAATCAATGGATTAAACAGTGTGTTGCTATTTCATTTTGAATCATAATGACCTGGTGCTCAAAGGTAGCGTAACCACCAGGGTCATTTAATACATTTCACTGCCTTTTTTTTTTAAGTTAACAAATTCAAATTGTGACTTGTGTGACTTATGGATAAGTTGATCCGGAAGTGGTTAAATGTCTTTTCCAAACTGGCAAATGATGTAAAGCAGAAAGTGCAAGGCAAGATTGTGTAGTTTGAGAAAACGCCCTGAAAGAGAGATCCACTTAGAATAAGACGTAAGTGCAGAATTAGGCTATTTGGCCCATTGACTCTGCTCTGCCATTCCATCATGGCTGATTTATTATCACTCCCAACCCAATTCTCCTGCCTTCTCCCCGTAACTTTTGAAGCTCTGACTAATCAAGAACCTATTAACCACACTAAATATTCTCATCTACTTGGCTTCCATAGGCATCCGTGGCAACGAATTGCACACATTCACCACCGTCTGGTTGAAGAAATTCCTCTTCATCTCTGTTCTAAATGGATGACTCTGTATTCTTGGGTTATGCTCTCCGGTCCCAGAATCACCCATGACAGGAACCATCCTCTCCACATCCACTCAATACTAAGTCTTTCAATATTCAATAGATTTAAATGTGATTTCTCCCCCCCCACCCCATTCTTCTAAACTCCAGCTAATACAGCCCCAGAGCCATCAAACACTCATCATTAACCCTTTCATTCCCAGTATTATTCTCATGAACTCCTGGACCATCCAATCCCAGCACATCAATTCTTAGATAAAGGAGCTCAAAACTCCTCACAATACTGCAAGTGTAGTCTGATCAGTGCCTTTTAAAGCCTCAGCATTACATCTTTGCTCTATTCTAGTCCTCTGGAAATAACATTGCTAACATTGCATTTGCTTTTCTTACCACCGACTCAACCAGCAAATTAAACTTTAGGGAATCTTATGGGGACTCCCAAGTCCCTTTGCACCGCTGATTTTTAAAAAAAATTTTCTCCCAGTAAGAAAATAATGTACACCTTTATTCCTTCTACGAAAGTGCATGACCATACACTTCCCTACACTATTTTTCATCTGCCACTATTCCAAGTCTTTCTGCAGGCTCTCTTTCTGCTTCCTCGACACTGTCTTTCCACCTATCATTACAAACTTAGTAACAAAGCCATCAATTTCTTCATCCAAATTATTGATATCTGATGTGAAAAGAAGCACATTACTGACCCCTGTAGAATGCAACTAGTTGCCAACAGCCAACCAGAATAGTCCCCTTTATTCCCACTTTTCCTCCTGCCAATCAGCCAATCTTCTATCCATGTTAGTATCTTTCTAATAATACCATGGGCTCTCATCTTGCTAAGCAGCCTAATGTACAGCACCTGACCAAAGTTGTTCTGAAAATCCAAGTAAACCTCTTCCACTGATTCACTTTTGTCTATCTTGCCCGTTATTTCCTCAAAGAATTCCAAAAGATTTGTCAGGCAAATTTCCCCTTGAAGAAGCCATGCTGGCCTTGGCCTATTTTATCGTGTGTCTCCAAATACCCTGAAATTTTATTTTTAATAATGGTCTCTAACCCCTTCCCAACCTCTGGAGTCAGGCTAACTGGCTCATAATTTCTTTTCTTTCGCACCCCCCCCCCCCCCGCCCTTCAAGAGTGGAGAAACATTTGCAATTTTGCAGTCTTCCTGAACCTAGTGATTCTTGAAAGAATTATCAGGTCCTCCACAATCTCTTCGTCATCACTGGGGTGTCTCGTCCAGGTTACTTATCTAACTTAAAACCTTTCAGCTTCCCAAGCGCTGTAGTAATAGCAACAGCACTCACTTTCTAATTTCCAGCATTCTGCTAGTATCTTCCACTGTGAAGACTGACGCAAACACTTGTCAAATTTGTGTGCTTTTTCTTCATTCCCTATTACTATCTTTCCAGTGTTATTTCTTAGCAGTTTAGTATCCACTCTTGCCTCTCTTTTACTCTTTAGAAATCTGCAAAAGCATTCGATATCCTCTTTTATATTATTGGCTGGCTTGCCTTCATATTTAATCTTTTCTCTCATGTTTTTTTTTGGTTGCCTTCTGTTAGTTTTTAAAAGCTTCCCAATCCTCTAACTTCCTACCAATTTTTGTTATATTGTATATCCTTCCTTTTGCTTGTATGCTGACTTTGACTCCTGTTGTTAGCCATGGTTGATTTTTATCTTGCCTTTGGAGTAAATACTACTTCATCTTCAGGATGTATCTTTCCTGTGCCTTCCGGGTTCCCCCAGAAACCCCTGCCATTCTGTTCTGCCACCATCCCAACTTAGTCCAGCTCTTCTCTCCTGCCTCTGTAGTTCCCTTTACTCCAGTGTAATACTAATACATCTGACTTGTCTTCTCCTTCTGGAATTCCAGGGTGAATTATATCATATTATCACTGGCTCCTCAGGTTTCCTTTACCTTAAGCTCCCGAATCAAATTTAGTTCACTACACAACGCCCAACCTAGAGTTGCCTTTCCCCTAGTGGGCTCAAACACAAGCTGTTCTAAAAAGTCATTTCATAGGCATTCTACGAATTCCTTCTCTTAGG
Source organism: Mobula hypostoma (assembly GCF_963921235.1). Taxonomy (NCBI): domain Eukaryota; kingdom Metazoa; phylum Chordata; class Chondrichthyes; order Myliobatiformes; family Myliobatidae; genus Mobula; species Mobula hypostoma. Next base: position 29,161,654 of record NC_086100.1, read on the forward strand.
AACCAGTGCAAACTGATTTTTTTCCCAATCTACCAAAAGGTTACAGGGAGAAGGCTGGGGAATGGGGCTGAGGGGTTGGGGGAGGGAGAAGATCAGCCATGATTGAATGGCGGAGCAGACTCAATGGCCCTAATGGCCTAAATCTGTTCTGGTTATCTTTTGGAGCACAAGTATTAAGGATAACTTATTATTGGCTTTTAAACGCAAACAACAGGAATTCTGCAGATGCTGGAAATTCAAGCAACACACATCAAAGTTGCTGGTGAACACAGCAGGCCAGGCAGCATCTATAGGAAGAAGCGCAGTCGACGTTTCAGGCCGAGACCCTTCGTCAGGACTAACTGAAGGCACAGATGGGGAGCAGTGAGAGATGGTTTCACTGAACTCCCGTCGAAGAGAGGATAATGTTAGGCAAAGATCGCAAGATCTTACATCTACGGACTACAGAGCCTGCTGGCCCCGACGCTAGCAGGCATGAACTTTCGGTTGCGGCCCCTGCCGTTGGTCTCGGCGGCTCCAACACCTCAGGACATATTCAAAACCCGGACTCCAGCAACGACCATGGAGACATTCAAAGCGATCGCGCAACCACCAACTGCGACTCCAGCCTTGAACTCCAGGCCGGGTCTTTATGTGCTGCTGTTGTGACTCCCGTCTCCCCTTCCCCCACCACCACTCCGCAGCCCCGTCTTCCTCAGATCCCACCGTCAGCTCCTGGGCCCTCAGAGGCTCCATCTTCCTCTCACCCCAACCCTCCCCTCTCCATTGACACCCCCAGCCTCCCCCCTCCCCCCTCTGATCCCAGCTCTCATCCGTGCCGGGTCTTTACCATCCCCTCCGACCTTCCACTGTCGGAGGCAGAACGCTCTGTTCTCAGTAAGGGCCTCACGTTTGTCCCCCTTCGCCCACACCTCAGCGAGTTCCGTGTTCGCCACGATGCGGAACTTTTCTTCCGCCGTCTCCGTCTCCGAGCCTACTTCTTCGGCAAGGACTCTTCCACCCCCACCAATGACCCCTTCTCCCGTCTTCATCCCTCCTCTTCTTCATGGACACCCCGTTCTGGTCTTCTGCCTGCTCTGGATCTCTTTATTGCCAACTGCCGACGGGACATCAACCGTCTCGACTTCACCGCACCTTGTCCCCATTCCAACCTCACTCCTTCGGAACGCTCTGCTCTCCACTCCCTCCGCACTAATCCTAACATTATTATTAAACCCGCTGATAAGGGGGGTGCTGTTGTAGTCTGGCGTACTGACCTCTACCTTGCCGAGGCACAGCGAGAACTCGCGGATACCTCCTCTTATTTACCCCTCGATCGTGACCCCACTAAGGAGCACCAGGCCATTGTCTCCCACACTATCAACGACTTTATCCGCTCAGGGGATCTCCCATCCACTGCTACCAACCTTATAGTTCCCACACCCCGCACTTCCCGTTTCTACCTCCTACCCAAGATCCACAAACCTGCCTGTCCTGGCCGACCTATTGTCTCAGCTTGCTCCTGCCCCACCGAACTCGTTTCTGCATACCTCGACACTGTTTTATCACCCCTTGTTCAATCCCTTCCGACCTATGTTCGTGACACTTCTCACGCTCTTAAACTTTTCGATGATTTTAAGTTCCCTGGCCCCCACCGCTTTATTTTCACCTTGGATGTCCAGTCCCTATATACTTCCATCCCCCATCAGGAAGGTCTCAAAGCTCTACGCTTCTTTTTGGATTCCAGACCTAATCAGTTCCCCTCTACCACCACTCTGCTCCGTCTAGCAGAATTAGTCCTTACTCTTAATAATTTCTCCTTTTGCTCCTCCCATTTCCTCCAAACTAAAGGTGTAGCTATGGGCACCCGTATGGGTCCTAGCTATGCCTGCCTTTTTGTTGGGTTTGTGGAACAATCTATGTTCCGTGCCTATTCTGGTATCTGTCCCCCACTTTTCCTTCGCTACATCGACGACTGCATTGGCGCTGCTTCCTGCACGCATGCAGAACTCGTTGACTTTATTAACTTTGCCTCCAACTTTCACCCTGCCCTCAAGTTTACCTGGTCCATTTCTGACACCTCCCTCCCCTTTCTAGATCTTTCTGTCTCTGTCTCTGGAGACAGCTTATCCACTGATGTCTACTATAAGCCTACTGACTCTCACAACTATCTGGACTATTCCTCTTCTCACCCTGTCTCTTGCAAAAACGCCATCCCCTTCTCGCAATTCCTCCGTCTCCGCCACATCTGCTCTCAGGATGAGGCTTTTCATTCTAGGACGAGGGAGATGTCTTCATTTTTTAAAGAAAGGGGCTTCCCTTCCTCCGCTATCAACTCTGCTCTTAAACGCATCTCCCCCATTTCACGTACATCTGCTCTCACTCCATCCTCCCACCACCCCACTAAGAATAGGGTTCCCCTGGTCCTCACCTACCACCCCACCAGCCTCCGGGTCCAACATATTATTCTCCGTAACTTCCGCCACCTCCAACGGGATCCCACCACTAAGCATATCTTTCCCTCCCCCCCTCTGTCTGCATTCCGCAGGGATCGCTCCCTACACAACTCCCTTGTCCATTCGTCCCCCCCATCCCTCCCCACTGATCTCCCTCCTGGCACTTATCCGTGTAAGCGGAACAAGTGCTACACATGCCCTTACACTTCCTCCCTTACCACCATTCAGGGCCCCAAACAGTCCTTCCAGGTGAGGCATCACTTCACCTGTGAGTCGACTGGGGTGATATACTGCGTCCGGTGCTCCCGATGTGGCCTTTTATATATTGGTGAGACCCGACGCAGACTGGGAGACCGCTTTGCTGAACATCTACGCTCTGTCCGCCAGAGAAAGCAGGATCTCCCAGTGGCCACACATTTTAATTCCACATCCCATTCCCATTCTGACATGTCTATCCACGGCCTCCTCTACTGTAAAGATGAAGCCACACTCAGGTTGGAGGAACAACACCTTATATTCCGTATGGGTAGCCTCCAACCTGATGGCACGAACATTGACTTCTCTAACTTCCGCTAGGCCCCACCTCCCCCTCGTACCCCATCTGTTACACTTTTTAATGCACACATTCTTTCTCTCACTCTCCTTTTTCTCCCTCTGTCCCTCTGAATATACCTCTTGCCCATCCTCTGGGTCACCCCCCCCCCGTCTTTCTTCCCGGACCTCCTGTCCCATGATCCTCTCGTATCCCCTTCTGCCTATCACCTGTCCAGCTCTCGGCTCTATCCCCCCCCCTCCTGTCTTCTCCTATCATTTTGCATCTCCCCCTCCCCCTCCAGCTTTCAAATCCCTTACTCACTCTTCCTTCAGTTAGTCCTGACGAAGGGTCTCGGCCTGAAACGTCGACTGCGCTTCTTCCTATAGATGCTGCCTGGCCTGCTGCGTTCACCAGCAACTTTGATGTGTGTTGATTGGCTTTTAAATGCAGATTTTGAAGGCTTTCTTGCTGGTTCTCATCGAGTCAGGAGTGGAGAGATTAAGCAGCTTCAAATTCCTGGGTGTTAATATCTCGAATGATACAATCACAAAGAAGATATAGCAGTACCTCTACTTTCTTAGAAACTTAGAGCTCTGGCATGTCACCAAATACTTAACAAACTTCTTCAAATATTTTGTTTAAAGTATCTGTTTCTGTCATGGCCTGGTACAGCAATGCCAACATGCAGGGATGCAAGAAGTGTCAACACAGCCCTCCCCACCATTGTGGGTGTGCTATATTGGTGCTGGAAGCCTGTAAGCATTGTACTCAGCACAATCCTTACTGATCTGATTTGATGCAAACATTGCATTTTGCTGTTTCAATGTACAGCTAATCTTTAATGCTTAACCATTGACAGCATCTACTGGAGGTGTGGCCTTGAAGTAGCATCAGTCATCATGTATCCCACTCATAATGTCTCTTCTTGCTGCTACCTTCAGACAGAAGTCCCTTCCTACCTATTGGAACAGCTGCTTTTCTATAGCCATCAGCTCTTTAATAAACCAGCACAACCCCAACTTTAACTCGCAACTGAACACTCTGGATCACCTATTGCATTAAAGTGGACTTGTCTCTGGTTGTGTCTTTATTTATTCTAAAGTTTTGTCTCTGACTCTGCACTGTCTTGTCTAATTTATATTGTGTGTTGTCTGTGCCTGTGATGCTACAGCAAGCAAGTTTATAATTGTACCTTGCCGTACTTGTGCGCTTGATTATAAACTCTGCTGTGAAACATCAGAATCATATTTTAAAGCAAGAAAAGGTGTGGAAGAATGATTTTATTTTGTTTGTATTTTGATAAATAGATGCCATTTCATTTTTAGTGGATCATTTGTTGAACAGTGAAGTCAATCAAATGTTGCCTTAACAACAATACTTCTGAGGGGATGGCTTGGGTAGGCTGTGATATGTTCCTGTTTCAGGCACATCTTGAACTGGCTGCTTTTTAATGTTTTTTACTAGATAATATAAACAATGATAGGCTCAAGGCTTTTGTAGTTGTAATGGAGTAGGATGTAGTTCATGTTTTTATATTGTTATAGGAAATTGGTTTTATTCAATTTTAAGGAAAGCAAACTGCAAAAGAATGAAGCTGAAGTTGGCTTTGGTAGCTTGGGGAAACTGCATTAAAAGATGAGGCAGTAAACTGGCAATGGCTTATTTTAAAGAATTAGTGTTATTTATCTCCTTATGGCAATAAAAACTATTAGGGAAAGTGGCCAGGATATAACTAATGGGCAAAATTAAGTTAATGTTAGAATATTGGAAAGCACTTGCAATGCTGCCAAGAAGAGCAAGTAAACCTAAAGAGTGGAAAAATTTCAGAGGACCAATTAAAAGCATGCAGAATGCAAAAGTAATCTCAAGGAACTCAAACAAACTGAAAGCTTCTGTGGATATAAATGGGAAATGATTAGTGAAGGTTTTTGCGGTTCAGACTTGTACAGGTGAAAAATTATATAGGGAAATAAGGAAAAATGATCTGGGATGAGGGAATAAAAATAAAGAAATTCTAGATAACAGACTATTATGTGTCAGACTTCATGGAAAACAGGAAATCTCCCAGAAACATTGGAACGCAGGAGGCATAGAGTGAATAAAGAGCCGAATGAAATCAGTAATAGTGAACAAAGTATTGGAGAAATTGATTCAAGATTGAAAATTCATATATTATCAAGCAATGTATAAATTATACATTCTCTTTTCATTCAGAATGCTACCAAACTGACCTTGTGCAACATTTCTCAGTGAAATGTTTTTCAGAGTCATTTTGTTTTTCTCATCATTATCCTGTCTAAAATTCACATAGTAATAGTAACCAGTTATGCTAAGTTTAGCTTAAGTATTTTCTATTAACCAAGTGATGTGATCTTGACTGTGCAAGAGTTGAGACTGACATAATTGTAAAGGTGCTTTAGCATCAGTCACAGTGACAGAAAGATGAGTATCCCTACAAAATCCCTCTAGCTTTATGGGGAAATGCTTCTTTCTTTCTCTGCTTTCTGCACTCCATTACTTTGTCTTCCTCAATCAAGTCCTACTTGAACTTTATTATAAAATGTGGCCTGATATTCATCCAAGTCACAATAGTAGACAAACACAACCTAAGCTATTAACGCAAACAATTATACTACTTCTTGTCAATACTGTGTGCCACATTTAAACAATTGCAGTCCAGGTTCAAAGAAGTATGTGAGCCTTTGGTGTTGTGTCTTCTAGAAAAGCTATTTAGAGTCGGGTGTTCCAATCAACAAGATGAGATTGGAGGTGTGGGTTGCTGAAAAATGTGTGTGTGTGTATATATACACATACACACATACATACACACACACACGTGTACAGACACACAGGTTACTGACAGTCTGCTCTTCTCAAGAATCTGTAGATAGAACTTCCCATTATTTGGCATATTTACGGACAGGTGCGTAAAAAGGGCCCAAAGGATCATTGGGGACCTGAGTCACCGCAACCACAAACTGTTCCAGCTGCTACCGTCCAGGAAATGTACCGCAGCATAAAAGCCAGGATCGACAGGCTCTGCGACAGCTTCTTCCATCAGACTGGTTAATTCATGCTGACACAATTGTATTTCTATGCTATATTGACTGCCTGTGGTACATACTATTTATAAATTACTATAAATTGCACATTGTGCATTTTGATGGCGATGTAAAGATTTTTTGCTCCTCTGTATGTGAAGGATGTAAGAAATGAAGCCAATTCAATTCATGTAAGAAATCCCAGAAATATTGAGAATCTAAAACACGTTTGTATGGAGGAATGGTCTTAAAATTTCTCCTTGTCATTGTGTAAGTCTGATCAGCAGCTACAGGAAGCATTTGGTGGAGGTTATTGCTGCCAAATGAGGTTCTGCCAGTTATTAAATACAAGGGTTCACATACTTTTTCCAGCCTGGACTGTGAGTGATTAAACAACATATTCAATAAAGACATGAAAAGTAGAGTTTGTGTGTTAGTTTAGGCAGATTGCTTGTCTATTAGTGTGAGTTTGATGACGATCAGATCACATTTTGAGTAATTAATGCAGAAAACCTGGTAACTGCAAAGGATTCACAAACTTTTTCTTGCAACTGTATGTTGGTGATTCAGCTTGTATGGATGCACTGTCAATTTTTGAAATGATGCTTGAAAACATGATATTCACTTGTGTATAATTGCTAAGTGAATATCATGATATGGTTAGTTTCCTCACATATCCCGATGGTCAGATGGTTAATTGGCTGGTGTGAACTGCCCCAGTGAGTGGCAAAACCTGGAGGGAATTCATGGGAATGTGGGGAGGATAAAATGAGTTAAGCATAAATGGGCGGTTGATAGCACAGACTTGGTGGGCCTTTTTCTGTGCTGTGTATCTCTGACACGACTGTGTCAGTGTTCGAGTCAGTGATGCATCTGATGGAATATACCATAGAAAGATACATTCATTGGCCTTTTATTAGTCATGTGAGGCAAGTGAGACCATTGAATACATTGCTGCACTTCAGGCTTTTTAGGCGTGACTTATGGCTTTGATCATGGTGAGCGAGAGCTAAAAATTATACGGAGAGCCAGCTTCTCATTCTTCTCTTTGGCACGTGCACACCTCAAATCTGCAGTGTTATATCAGAGAATCTCTCTCGTGTTTTGTCATTTTCCAAGCATCCTTGGTCAGAAAATTGCTATGAGCAAGTTCTGAAGCCACAATTCACCATCCCTTAGAGAATCAGCTGAACTTTAAATGTTGCTTGCACAAGATGCTGGCTCCTGCTAAGGTATTTAGCTCCTCAGCAGCATAGATATTGCTGGCTGGATACTGCAATTTGTTTAACAATTCACAGGCTGCGCAAGCTTGGTGAGCTGTTTATTTTGGAGGCAGTGGGAGGCATCATAGTTTGGCCTTTTCCTCCTCCCCTGCTTTCTATGTCACCTGTTTTAAAAGACTATCCAATTTAGATCCTTGTTCTTAATTTATGATTTACCAACTATTGGAACCCAAGATTATTTATGCTATGTTGTGATGCAGTTAGTATTTGCTGGAGAAAAGATTTGTTTCCCTTGGGTTTCTGGCAAAAGTTAAGCTGACCGAATTGTGTACTGTGATCTAAGTAGAGAACAGAGCTATTTGATACTGTTAATGTGGTTTTAATAAGATTTAATAATTATCTCTAGGGAAGACTTTGCCTGCAGGAAGGGTGTGAATGATGTTTGTTTGAATAGCAGGAAAACGTATTAATCGTATTTGTGCAGGTGTGCAAACTATACATCGTACTTCAGTAATGCAGCAAATGAAATTGTTCAGCAAAATCAGTTATTTCAAAAGACCACTATTTGAGGGCTAAACTAATGAATTCGAGTAGGGTCTATTACATATAAATTCAGTGAATTCTGGTTAATTGGGACACCGTGACAAGTACATTTTGCCCAATTAAGCAGCTGCCCCAGTTAATCGAAGTTTCATGGAAATAGTTGAACGTATTAAAAAAACAAACTGCAGTATAACTGAGTGACAAATCATGTATTTAAAATACAGAACAAATTGAACACGATCAATGCTACGACAATACTATAACAATATTGGTTCCTAATAGTTATCGACATAATTCATCCAGAGTACGCTGTTATGTATCGGTGTCCAGGAAATATGTTCATTCTGGTGTATCTCGCTCACCTTTGGACACTCAGCTCCCACCAGTGACTCCAAGTAGCTGTTTGCATGTGACAGCAGTGACACCCTGTATACCGTAGCCTCATACCTTGGTGAAATTGGGACATGCCTGCCCTAGCATGTGAAGTCAGCTCTGGTAGTGGGATCCAATAGCCAAGAAGGTGGTTCTGCAATGTTTTGTGGAGAGTGAAGGTCATGACAAAGAACAGAAGAAGTCATGATCATCCACTGCAACTAAGGAAGACCCCAGTTTGTGATGACTACTCGTACCACTGGACCCAGATTTCCAAGGTCGAGAGAGTGGAACTGTCCCACTGCAACGGCTTTTACACTTTTTAAAACTCTGCTGTGCAGGTTTCACTCTCATTGTATATAACTCGCGTATTCTTGTGACTGTAAATGAACAAAATTACAGCAGCACCTTGTGCAGGTAATGGACTGTCTTCATTTAATGCTTTTGACAATTGCATCTTCCCAATCTTCTTTTTCATTGTAATATGCAAGATTGTTGATACCTTCAAATTCTTCAAAGTTCCTAATTTGTTGAATTAGTGAAATCGTCTCATTTGTATTCCTGGCTGTTATTGGCATCTTCAAGCCTGAATGTTTGAAACTGCAGTGAGAAAAGCGATTGTAAATTGTGTTGCTGCATATTTCTCTCCATTCGTGACAAAAATCACCGCTTTTTGAACACAAGCGTGCAACTGATGCTATTTAAAAACTGTTTGCACTATGCACGGTAGAGTGCTGGACGGCCACACAAATTTGCGTGACCGACCTTAGAAATTGGCAACAGTCTCCTGTCCCAATTAAGTAGCATAGGGTCCCAAATAATCAAAGGGAATCCCTCCTATTTTCTCGATTAGTTTATATTCTTTAAGAGTTGTCCCAAATAAGCAGCTGTGCTGCTTAACTGGTGGCCCAATTAACTGGAATCCACTGTATATATTTTATACATACCAAGAGAGAGGCATTTATAGCATGTTTTCACTGGAGCTGCTTGGTCACTGCAAAGCTGTGTAATAAAGATTACGGTCCAAGATTTCTGAACTGCAGACTAAGAAGCAAATTAATAGCTTGTATAATTTAATGTGACCAATAGGGGCACTAATCAACGAAGTCCAAATGTCCAAGGTGTGGGAAAGTCTAGTGTTACGGGATTGAATTTAGTGGGTACAGATGGAAGACAGATTAGTCTTTCTGTTCACTTGAGGCAGTTGTTTATCTCATTTTTTAGAGATGGAATAGATTAGTTTGCTCTTTTGTACAAGTACCTGTGTTAGCTAGTCAATTATGGTATATTTTTTAATTTCTTCTTCACGTTTTGTTTCTGCTGTAAAACTATTCTCATAGGCTTAGATCCCTGTAGACACCTTGTCCAGATAGTTATTGCATCATGCTTGCATCATGGAAGGGTTTGATGTAATCTTCAGTTTCCTTGATGTACACTTACAGCAGAAATGCATTTTCTGGCTAATTTTCAACCTAATCTGTTTTGAGTACTAATTCAGCCTTTGTCCCTACAGTTCTAATTTTCGCCCTCAGCTGAAGTTGAAACTAACTCAATGATTGTGGCTGGACATAATTACATGGGAGTTACTATGCTGGTACATCCTCCAGTTTGAGTGTTATTGCAATCATGATCTGTTTGTTCTTCCTTACTCTATTGTCGCCAACTTGCTGCTCAGGTTTACACTGTCATTCTTATTTGTGCCTCCTTTATTTGCATTTGGAGTAAGTGGTATGTTTTGTATCTCCAATTTCATTTTTACTTTAAATGAGGCACACTTATCACGTGGTGTGATGACAAATGCCATTCATGTAGGTTTACATATAACCCATACTGAATTATTTAAACAAACAAGAATGCTTAGTCAAACAATATATTTACAATATTATTTAAATATTGCTAAAAAATTAAATACATAACACTCCTTCCTGTTTAGCTATGAACTCCAATTCTCACCTGTTGTGTCGTGCTCTGAGCCCATGATTGCCTAATCTTTTTAACACTGTCTTGAAATTTGGAAATGTTCCTCATCATCCATATTGGTAAGAATGGTGTCATCTAGATAAGTGTGCCTGGGCAGCCTTGCAGCATCTGGTCCATTGCTTTCTGCCAGAGTGCAGGTGTCGATGCTACTCCAAAAATAAGCCTATAATAGTGATAAAGCCCTTTGTGAGTGTTTATGGTGGGAAGCACTTTTCACTTCCAGCTCCAACTGTAGGTAGGCCTCAGCTAAGTCCACTTGCTGAAGTGTTTTCTTCCAGAATGATTGCAAAAATAACCTATATTCTAGGCAGAGGGTATTTATTAACTTTGAGTACTGGGTTGATGACCTTAAGATCACTACAGATCCTAACAGACCCATTCTTCTTGGCTACTGGGACCACTGGCATTGCCCATGGGCTCCACACAAACTTGGAAAGAATGCCTTCAGCCTCCATGTGATCTAGTGCACTGTCCACTTTATCACAGGTGGTATAAGGAACTGGACAGGCTTTGTAAAACTTGTGTGGCAATTTCATTTAACAGTATTTTACCCTTGAAAACTCAACCATAACAATGTCATCTTTGTACACTGAGGCATCATCTCCTACCTTTCTTAATTTGCTTTCAGTTGGCTTTATTGACAGGTATGTGGCTTACAAATGGTGAATGGATCTCCAATCAAGTCGTAGTTTCAATCATTCACACTCGCACAATGCTGGCCTTCCTGATTTTACCAGATAGAAGCCTAATGTGGCTTGTTGGTTGTTGTATTTCACTGTAATGACTGTCATTCCCATAGGAATGATCTTTTCTCCAATATTTGGTTAGTGTAGCCTTCACTTCAGTATTTTTGAAATGCCATTCAAACTCATTTTGTGGAATGATTAAAATGACTGAGCCAGTGCCCAGTTCCATTTTAATTTGCCATTGACTTCTGGTGTAAGTCATATTACTCATCTCTTGTTATTTCTCACATTGTAAATCTCAAGGCTACTCAGTACTGTGTCACTTCCATTTATCATCAACAGCGTGCAGATTAGAGACCTTATTGATCCCAAAGAAATTAGTGTCACAGTAGCATTACAAGTCTATAGATCTAAATATTAGAGAAATAAAAGAATAAAAAAAAGTTACCACAAACAGTCTAACAGGAGGGGGTTATCACTCCCCCAGCTATAGGTTTACTAATTATGGAGTCTAATAGCGGAGGGTAAGAGTAACCTCATATAGCGCTCTTTGGAGTAGCGCAGTTGTCTTAGTCTATTAATGAAACTGCTCCTCTGTTCAGTCACAGTGGCATGCAGAGGGTAAGAGACATTGTCCAGATTTGCCAGGATTTTCTGTAGGTCCTTTGTTCTACCACAGCTTCCTGTATGTCCAGTTTGACTCCTATAACAGAGCCAGCCTTTCTAATCAGCTTATTGAGCCTGTTGGCATCACCCATGTTGATGCCATTGGCCCAGCACACCACTGCATAAAAGATGGTACCGGCATCATTAAGCCCATTATTGAATTGGCAATGCTTAGACAATCTCTTCAGTTCAGCCACATGCTGAAATAGACTCCTTTTCCTTTTGAACCTGTTTATGAAACCTACTTTGGTCCTGCAATCAACAATGGTTTCAGTTTTAAATATTCTTGTATCGCTTTCACTATTATAGCCAAGCTTGTTTCGGCTGGTTTGTGTAGAGCAGTAATACTTCTAAGCAAACTGTGACTCTAAAGGCTGATTTATATTTGTGCGTCAAATGTATACCGTGGGTACCGCGTACCCTATGCTGTAGGGTGACGTGCACCTCCCCAAAAATGTAACTCACGCGTCGCGGCAACACAGACTGCAGCAACTGTGATTGGTCCAGTTGGTAGCATCACATTTCCTCGTGCATTTCCGGTTGCTTTCCTCCGCCATGTCTGTACACTGATGCGAAATAAATGGTTGGAGACAATGAGCCAAATCGTCAAATCTACCTGCCGACATCTGAAAATATTTGAAATGCATTTCCTCGTCCATGTCTCTCACGAAGAAACTCAACACAGTGGCATAGAAACCCCACCACCAACTAGCGTTTTGGAAGTGAATTGCAGAGCGACGCAGACACAACTACGCATGCATGCTACGACGTAGGGCTACGTAGAAGTATAAATCAGGCCTACGGCGTAGCCTGTATGCACAAGTATAAATCAGCCTTAAACCCAATGCACTCAGCAAAACTAGCACTTGCTTCTCATTGCCTATTTCATTTGTTTCAAAATTACAGCTCAATTTGCTCCGTGTACATTTTCCATTATCTTGTGCAGTTGAACATGTCTATCTTAACAATATAGCCAGCCATTTCTGCTTTTTAAAAATTTATTATTATCACAGTTTGAACCGATGAATTTGTCCGTTCTCTGCCTTTTTTTTAACTGGGCCGTTTCTTTTTTCGAAGATGCACATGTTGTGCTGTTTTTTTTAATTCAGCCACTTCTCATTACGCTTTTTTTTGTTTACTTGAACAGCTCATTGCACTTCAGGTAGGTAGTCGTCTCAGGTTTGTTTAAAACTTCCTCCTTGCTACTGTTATGTTTTGTAACTCCAAAACATGAAAACCTAGTTGAAGGAAAACAGGGGAGCCGAGTATGCTAGTTTGCTTTTGTTTTTACATTAAGTGAGGAACATGTATGACGTGGTGTGATGACATAAACCGTTCATGCATGTTTGCGTATAACAAGTAATTGTTTAAACAGACAAAAAAATCTAATGAAAAATATATTTACTCTATTGCTGAAATATTACTGAACTATTAAATACACAAAAGAAATCATCAAAGTATCTACATTGTCAACTTGAGAAAGTGGTATCAAATCCACATTTGCTTCTGCATGTTCTTAAAATGATATGGCTAACAGGGCCATTTGAGATTGTGGTAATCTGAAGAAGGAATATAATTGGGTATAATTTTACAGTCATAGATTGAGAAGAAAAATGTTTTTCTTCATACCTCCAGTCATCTATTCAATTTAGTATCTTTTTATTAAATGAAGTCCTTCAGGAGAGCTATTGGTGTTTATGGTCTAGATATCCTATTGGAAAAAAGAAAGGACCACATTTTTCACAGGAGTCATTACAGATTAATCCACTAACCTCATTGTACCTTTGGGAAATAACCACTCACTGTTGCAAATCTGGTGTGCCAGACAGTAATAAAAAGACCTACTGCACAGACTGTTTATCTGATCAATAGAATGTGATAGCTGATATTAAATGAAGTGCACCTGCATGTTTTTTTTTCTTGGCTACTTAATTTTTGGATGAGAAATGAAGCTGCATTACACAACCATTTAAAATTGAGCTGTTCTTTTATCGAGTTACAGATGGCTGTTTCTCAGTTTGAAAAAAAATTAACAAACCACCTATGAAGGTGAATACATTTTTGAAATATTTGTGGTGAAAGATCTTGTCTCTGGTTGTAAATACAGTGCAAAGTCGCAAAAATTCTAGATATATTTGATCTTATTAGCAAATTCTAGAATCGTAGAATGTTTTCAGGAAACTTGGCCAAGTATTTTTTTGTGTATTCTTGGCTTTTGACTTTTTACAAGTGATACATTTTGCATAGAGATAATTTAGTAGGTTTGAAATAGAGGGAGATATGCAACTAAATATAACCTTTAAAAACCAGGCAAAGATCATGCTATAGCAAACCTCTCTATAATGAATTCCCAAGACTAAGGATCCTTGACCTTTCTGCAAAGCTCCCTATGGTGTGATGACTTTGATGTACTGATTACTACCAACTGGAAATGCATTCTTTTAAACTATTCACGAAAATAATTACATGATTTGTGTTATCAAGATTAGTGACTTCTGTAAAGTATTAAAAATGAAATAATTTATAAGAAAAACAAAATTCACAACATAAGTAGTTAATCTGACCACTGTGACCTTTATGGTAAATGTGCTGTTACTTTGTCATAATTATACTTTTGTTTACGATGGCCATAAACACTGCTGTTCCACAGCATGACAAACTTGTGTGAAGTGGTACCTAAATCTGTATCATTTGTAACATGCACAACACGCTGGAGGAACTCAGCAGGTCAGGCAGCATCCGTGGAAACAAGCAGTCAACATTTCGGGCTGAGACTCTCTGTCCTGACGAAGGGTCTCGGCCCGAAACATTGATTGTTCGTTTCCACGGATACTGTGCGACCTGTTGAGTTCCTCCAGTGTATTGTGCATGTTGCTTTGACCCTAGCATCTGCAGAGTATTTTGTGTTCTGTATCATTTGTCCCTTCTGAATAGGGGTGATTTATTTTGTTTACTTGAATGGAAAATAATGACAAAGTTGCCTTTTTTGGCCATCATAAACTGTTTTGATCCATTTCTGTTTCACCAATCAAGTTGTAGGTTTCCAAGAACATAAGTCAACTTGAACTCTTATAGTAACTTGGTATGAAAATTTTGAGTTTCATAATCTGACAGTGTATGAGTCCACCATGAGTCCTCTCATAATTTGGAGAAATGCTTTTCTGAATTACATATAACTTTTGCCCTGTTGTTTTGAGAGGCCTAAAGGTTATTCATCTTTAATTTGGAGGTAATTCTATATTTTATCTTCTGTTGTGCATCCCCTTCACTGGAAAATTAGTTGCGAATGCCCTCTGGTAGTTTGTAAGAAAGCAGTTCATTGGTAACAGATCAATTGAGCAGTTTCAATGCTTACCTGGCAGGCAGATGCAAGCTATGTCTGCATCAGCATTTCTAACACATCCAAGTCACTGTGTTTCAGTACATGTGTGCAGTTTCACGCATGTAGGTCACTGGCAAAGCAGATCTCAACAAGTTGCATTTGTTTAAGTCAGCGGTCCCCAACCACTGGGCCACAAAGCATGTGCTACTGGGCCATGAGGAAACGATATGAGTCAGCTGCACCTTTCCTCATTCCCTGTCACGCACTGTTGAACTTTGAAGATAGGGTTGCCAACTGTCCCGTATTTGCCGGGATATCCCGTATATTGGGCTAAATTGGTTTGTCCCATACGGGACCGCCCTTGTCTTGTATTTCCCCTGCCAAGGTAGAGCGTTCCTATGAAACGGTTCGTGCCGAAATGGCGTAAAGCGAAAAAGCAATTACCATTAATTTATATGGGGAAAGTTTTTGAGCATTCCTAGACCCAAAAAATAACCTACCAAATCATACCAAATAACACACACAACTGAAAATAACACTAACATATAGTAAAAGCAGGAATGATATGATAAATACACAGCCTATATAAAGTAGAAATAATGTATGTACAGTATAGTCGGGAAGATTATGGCAAAACTGATTTGTGGGGGGAAAGAAATCGGCACTTACGCGCAATATGTACATGTCACACATGTGCACACAGGTGCCCGCGCAAGGCTTCATGATCATGGGAGTCTTTCCTGGGGTAAACACAAGTGTCCTGGGATTTGACTGCTACTTTTGTCCCTTATTTGGGAGTGAGAAATTTGGCAACCCTAACTGTAAAAGACATGTTGAGGTGAGTTTAATCCTACTTGAACACCCCCACCCCTACCCCTGGGTCGGATGGTCCGCAAGGATATTGTCAATACTAAACCGGTCCGCGGTGCAAAAAAGGTTGGGGACCCCTGGTTTAAGCGAACGGATTTTTATTTTGTTGGAATTAGGAAGTAAATTTAAAAGCAAATTAAAAATACAATTTATATTTTCATCATGATCTAATGTTTTAATTTTGTCTGATGTAGTTTGGTTTTGTATAATTTTGTATGTTCAATTTGAATAGTGCAGATAATTTGAATTTTTTTTTGCGTTAGTAAAAAATTATTGTCTATACATTGTGTCACACTTTAATGCTTTTTAAATTCATTGGATTGGTTTGATCAAAGCAGTAGCCTATCAGTACAATTTTTAGGGACTTTAGATTAAAACTAAAAAAAACTTTCAAGAGGGCATAGTTGAAGCATCCAGAGTAATAAAAGAATATTATCAATAGAGTTTGTATTAGTCATGAAAAGATGGTGTTACTCAGGAAAGAAAGGGAGGTTGAGAATGGAATGTGACCTATGAAGATGGTCGTAATGTATTTAACAAGCCTCTGTTCTTGAGGAATGTTATTTCCTAACTGGTCCATTTTTTAATTGGAAGAGAGTTATCCTGTGTCCTTGACCCAGACTAAACAGAATATAACAAAAATAAAGCTCACTCCTCTTGTACATAGTGACAGCTCACCTTAAAGAGAGGTTTAGCGGCAATCACTGCCATTTTAGCTTTTCTACATTTTGAAATATTTCCAAGTTGCTTTAACCAACCCTTGGGTATATGTCTTTTTGCTATGTAAGCCATACTATAACTTGCGTTATATTGCAACCTACTGCAATGCAATTAAAAACCATTGCATTGGTTTAAGCCAGTGGTCCTCAACCACCGGGCCGCCAAGATGTGCTACCGGACTGCGAAGAAACGATATGATTTGGCGATATGAAAAGATATGAGTCAGCTGCACGTTTCCTCATTCCCTGTCACGCACCGTTGAACTTGAACACGCCCCCCCCCCCGGTCAGCAGGTCTGCAAGAATATCGTGAATATTAAACTGGTCCGCGGTGCAAAAAAGGTTGGGGACCCCTGGTTTAAGCCATTATTGCTTGGAATGCTTGCCCATGAGGGTAAACCTGAAACTTTGTAGAGTTTTGTTGAAGAGGCATGATATTACCTAATCCACTGTTAATAGTGGGACAAAACGAATTCTCCTTATGGTAACGCACATCAAAGTTGCTGGTGAATGCAGCAGGCCAGGCAGCACCTCTAGGAAGAGGTACAGTCGACGTTTCGGGCTGAGACCCTTCGTCCTGATGGAACGTCTGGCCTGAAATGTCGACTGTACCTCTTCCTAGAGGTGCTGCCTGGCCTGCTGCATTCACCAGCAACTTTGATGTGTGTTGCTTGAATTTCCAGCATCTGCAGAATTCCTCGTGTTTATGTTATCTCCTTATGGTATATAGAATTTTAAGATATTGTTACATTCCAGTTGCTCTATGAAAATGGCAAAACAAAACTAGCTAACCATTAGTAAAAGAAATATTGGCATTAACTGTTGAATTACTTTTCAAGTGTAATGTTATAAAAGAGAAGGGGAGAACCTTTTCTTTTGTGAACCATGAGTAACAATTCAAATATTATTTTTATTCAAGTAACTGATAGTGTTTTATATTGTGGGGATGGCCAAGTTCTCATGTTTGCTACACATTATAAATTATGATGTTGTAGTATTTGTTGTATATAACTTCAAAATTTGGTCAATCTAGCATTTAGAGCTATTGGATCTAACCTTTTTAGTAAAGTATTTGTTTTCTAGATCTATCATTAAATCTGTAGTACGTTATAAAGCTTAATCTTTCTATGAGAATTTAGAAAGAACAATAAGAAAATGTGTTTTAAATTCTTCTGTCAAAGGATTAGATTTTATTCTTCAGACTGATTGCTGATCAAGGATGTAAGTGTTTGAAATAGGAGATTGCTGAAGATATGGGAGTCTTGTTTCTCATCAGAATTATGTGTGTGCATGTATTTGCAAACTTGCTTTTTTTTTTGATTTTGTGGCCAAACATTAATTGAAATTTGGTTTTGCAATGAAAGCATTGTTTTCTCTTGGTCAGCTGACTTATGTCTTTTAAAAATAAAACAAGAGTTCCTGTGGGCGTAACTATTTCTAAAGCATTTCCCAGGGAGGGTTGAAAACCAGATCAGATGATGATAAAGTAACTAGACTACAGTCATAATTAGATAAATGATTTAAGATAATAAAGGACATGGGAAATTCATAAAGAAATTGGATTAGAACAGATGTTCTGATAAGGGATGTTATCATCGGCACAAGCTCTCCCCCAATAGCTTCCTGTGCTGACGATAATTGGATAGCCCTGTGGGTTGGTAAGATTACTTAGTTTTTCAAAAATGTTGCATTTTGGAATACAGCTATCAGATATGAATATGACATAAAAGAAATTTCTGTTCTTTAATATATATAAATTATGTTGTTGCTAGAATGAGGTCATTAATTGATTAGATTGGTCATTGTCCTGACACTACAATCCATTGACCTTGCTTGTGATTCAATACCAGCAGCTACAAGCATTTCAATTGAATTTCCGTGCTTGTGCAAAATGTGGATGTTACAAGTGGTTGATTAATGGGTCACAAAATAGAATAATGTGTGCAGCATCTTTCTGGAACATTTTTAAAGTTACTCTGATCAGAGGAAATGGTGTTGTAAGTGACATGAGAAATTGATACAGATGTATTGAAGTATTTGATATATCCACCTTTCAAATTAATACGGAGCTAACAATAATAATTGAAGACACTGAACATACACTCAGCTTTTTATTTTAAGTTTTTATCTTCAGGTTTTTGAAATTAGTTTCTCCAAAAAAAACCTAGTCGTTGGTAAATCTAGTAGGTGTATACTTCCAAATTTAAGTATAGTACTTTCTTGTAAATTGTTGACAAGAGGATTAAAGATTGAACATGTGTGGCCAGAAGAGATGACTTGAGGTATAAGGAAGAGACCATGAAAAGATTTGATGATAAAGACAAATAGATTTTATACTCAAAATACTTGGGTATGAAAAGTAAATTAGTATTATTAAGTACTGACGATATGGAAAAACAGGACCAGACTAATTAAACTGCGTAGAGTATAGTAAGGGGAGTGTTTTGGAGAGAGAGAGAACCATATGAAGTCACTGGAAGATCAGTTAAATCTCAAGGTTTAAAATTGGAGAAGCACTTTAGTGCTTCTACAAAATTAGTGCAGCCCTTTGACTATCTCTTTGCTGTTTAAAGCTGTTAAGAAATTTCAGTGGTGGGACAAAGAGCATTCATTCAAGCAACACACACAAAATGCTGGTGGAATGCAGCAGGCCAGACAGCATCTATAGGAAGAGGTACATTCGACGTTGAACATCCATTCAACATCATCAAAGTTTAACATGTTTGTAATTTGGCCTAATGGAGATGTCCTCTTAAATTTTTCCTCCCAGCTTTCAATTGCATTTGACAGTTTGTACATTGAAAAAATAGTTGCTACAGAGGAGCATAATGGTTATCAGGTGCCCATGGAAATGCAAGCTAGTGCATACACTGCCTTAGCTCATCCAGAGAAATTGCATCTGACTGCCGTTTTATTTAATTTCCTTCCTGAGTACTATAATTATATGTAATTAGATTATTGAAATGACACAACCTGATTTGGCTGCTATAAGACTTTTGACCCTGGTTAAACTCTTTCATTCCAGTGTTATCTTTCAAAGTTTCTCTGCACTCTTAAATTTCATCACTTGTTAATCAAACTAATGTAATAGCAAAATAGAAAAGCAGAGCGAGGAAAGATACAGGCTGCCTTTAGCCACAGTACTTTCTCATTGGCTTGAGTGAGGCAGATTTTGGAATAATTGCTGATTTTAACTGAAGAAAGTAGGCTATAATACTCAAAAATATCCACATGCGCAATGGTTATAACAGTTTTGGCCACTTAAGTTGAATATGCAAGCAGGTAACACTTTTTATCGTTGTAATGTACATCACTAAATGTATAAAAATGATCAAACATTATTTGAAATGCCGGTTGAGAACGAATTGGGTTGAAGTATAGAGAGCTGAGTTCTGTATTGATTTGCCTCCATTGCTGTTAACACCATTATTAGGGTCTTAACCACATTCCGTCGTGTCCAATAATGACAGGAAACCTGTGTGGGAGAGTTCTTAAAGTGGAAAAGCCATTAAAATATCCACGTTAATGACAGTTGCTTGTAGAAAATGAACATAGAAGTAAGTATTAATTGTATTCAGAAATGGGATTGAAACAAGAGCAATTTTCCTTTGGGATCCTTTTGCTGGGTTTCTATCACAATTGTGGTGGCCATATTTTGCTAAGGATACAAATAGGAAGATGCCTATGACTTCACTGAAGATGAGTCAATTCTCTGTACCTGCAAGATAAGGCAATACCATCTCTATTTTTAAATGTGGACCGGGATATTGCTGCTTCCTCCAAAATGTGGGCTTTCAACTGCCTCTTCTATTCTCTAAATGTATGCATGC
This sequence comes from Mobula hypostoma, assembly GCF_963921235.1. Classification (NCBI taxonomy): domain Eukaryota; kingdom Metazoa; phylum Chordata; class Chondrichthyes; order Myliobatiformes; family Myliobatidae; genus Mobula; species Mobula hypostoma. The sequence goes on from NC_086100.1 coordinate 29,181,876, forward strand.
ACATATGTTTGGTTGTGTTATGAAGTAGTAGTTGTATATTGTAATAGATACCTTTATAAAGAAACTTGTGTTCATTTCCTGATGATATAAGAATCCAAAAGATTAATGAAAAGATTCATCCTTTGTATTTATACTGCTGTTTTGCTTTGTATATAGGTGTGTGTATGAATAGTTTGTTTTGCTTTTGCTCAGTGGGAACAAATCCTAATTTACTTCATGCTTCTCTTTTCCAGAATGACATCTCCCTAGCTTTCAGCAAGCCCTACATGGAACTAATGACCCAGGCTTCGAATAATTTGTACAGTACTACTAGGACCTCACTTTCACATAAATTATGGTACAACCCGTCAAAATCACTCCAGTTTGCTGCAAGAAACCTCAGGACATAATTTTTTGACTGGATTGCATGTTCGTCTTTGTGAGTGTCCTTGTGCATATGTGCATCTGTGATGCACAGTCAGCGTTATGACACAAGCACTATAGCGAATCTGCCTCAGTTTCCTCATCAGGACATTCTACTTCAATAATCTCAGTAAACAGAAACGGAAAAACTATCAGCAATGCAACTCAGACGCCTAACCTGGACTGTAACATAATGCATTAACCTTGACTTTCACATGCTGCTGAAAAACATTAAGGTTTTCACTGTAAATTATTAAGTATAGAGAAGTATTGATTTTTAAGAAGTTGCTAATGTTTGAAAAATACAGAATAATATTTAACAGTTTTTGCTTCCTTTATATTGATACTTTTTTGAACTGAACGTGTAACTTTTTTTCCTGATGCACATCCATTATTGATGTGTCTGGAAATAAATTACAGTTCTAAATATAAACAATTTTGTTTAAAACTTGTGAATATATGTAGTGAAAATGGATTATGTTTCTATTCTTGGATAAAGGCTGTTTATACATAGCATAATCCTGAAGTACAGGCTTTCGTGTACAGTCCCTGTCACTGATATGGTTAAAATACCAGTAATGCAATCTACCTGCATAGAAAATTTCACGATTTTATACTCGGCCTTCCTACGTGAGATATATTGCAGATGGGATGTTAACGTCGCTATACATGGTACTGAATTTCAGTGAAAATCAAAACTGTACACAAAAACAATCACATTTAGTCTTCCTTTTCTTTATGTATATATTCTGTACCTGGGCAATGTATACATACATGAACTGCCATGGGATGGGCAGTGTTGTGTTTGTAATTTCCGGAGACTTACCCCCACCCACCCACCTTTCCCCAGCTCCGTGTAAGTAATAAATTAGAAAATGAGTTCACTCTTTTGTCCTGCTGGTGAATTGATTAAATAATAGGATGTGTTTTTACTGCTCACAAGATGATTCACAGGGTGCTTTATGTAGAAATTTTCAAAACGTTGGAAATAATTGCTACCTCTTAATGCTGAAACGTTGGTAGTTTTTACTAGTGAATTGATCCTAAAACAAAATAAACTCTTATAGGATTGACATGCAAGAAAGTTTGGAACAAGATGCAAAAGTAAGTTTGGATGGGTATGAAGCATTTTGGGTAATGCAGGGAAATGTTATGGAAATAAAGCTCTTATTTAAAAAACGATTTATAATTTGTGATCTAGGTTATTTGTTAAATTGTAAAAGTGCTGTTTTATATTCGGTTCTAATTACCTGTCTCAAAGAACTAGTCCCAATTTTAACCTTTGCTTGTTTCACTGGATTGCTAGAGGCATTGATCTTGGGCATGCTTGAGTGCTTGCTGCACACTTGAGTGCCCGGTGGAGGGCGCTGATGCTTTTTTGCTGATAGGGCGGGGTCGTTGCCTTGCTGCTGCTTGTGCGTGGCAGGGAGAGCGGGGGGCTTTGGGTTTCTAACATTTAACTGTCATTCATCCTTTGGGGCACTCCTTTGTTTTCATGGATGTTTGCGAAGAAAAAGAATTTCAGGATGTATATTGTATACATTTCTCTGACATTAAATGTACCTGTTGAAACCTATTTTAAAATATCCTTCCCTCTACTGTATAAAGGATTGATACTTTCAGCAATTTTGATAATGCACATTAGTATTTCATGCGTGGTCTCTTGCGCAATTATTTAGCTGCATTTTATGAGTTAGATTTCATATTCAGTCTTTTATGACAAGATTTTACTGCAAAAATGCTGGAAGTAATACATCACCTTGTGTGAATACTTTGACAGTGGCTTATCATTCAGAAATTTTCTTAAGTAAAATAACATCTAATCACAGCTGAACACTTTTCATTTTTTTTATTAAAAGATGACCTGGACTGGTTATTAAAATAAGAGGAGTTAGGAGACACAAATGATTGAAGCTTCCCGCAGAACTGAAATCAGAATCAACTGTATTATCACTGCATACACGATGTGAAATTTGTTGTTTTATTGCAGCAGTACAATGCAAAGATAGAAGAGATTGCTATAAATTACAAAAAGGTGCAAAAACAAAAGCAGCAGCAAAAAATGCATTTTTGATCTTAAACTGTTTAGATAACCTGCTACAGGAAGTATTTGAGCAGTGGCATTAAACCAAAAAAAGTGTTTAAGAACTAAATAATGCCTTGCTCCAGATTGGCAACAAGAAATGCTTACTGGATTTCAGCTTTAAAAAAAATTAAATCCACCTTTTTATTTGCTTTCTCCCAGTGAGCCTACATCTTCATTGAAGTGATAATTGGATTTAAAATGAACTCAATTAGGAAAAGCAAAAGTTGACAATAGTCCTTAGTGAGTGGAGGTCTTCATAATTGGTTCTGTTAGTTTAGGTTCTGACTTTTGTGCTGACATGCAGAAATGGTTGACATTTGAAAATAAAGGCTGTGATTAAGAAATCTGTGGAAGATGCCAAAACAGAGTAATAAAAACATGAATCACTGGACTGCAGGAAGATATCAGTGAATTGGTTTGGCAGACAAAAAGGAAATGACAAATAGAAGTGGGCTGGCATCCTGCAAGTCCTGTGACCCAGGTTCATTTGTGACCTTGGATGCTGATGGTCTGGAATTTGCCACTTCTCGCTGAACGTGTGTGATTTCCCCTGGCTGCTCTAGTTTCTTGCCAAATAGCAAAAACATGCAGATTGGTAGGTTATTTGTTAACTGTAACTAGTATGTAGGTGACTGGTAGAACTCGGTAGGAATTGTTGAGAATATGGACCACATCAAATGGGATTAGTGTAACTGGGTTGGAATGGTTTTGGGTCAAAGGATCTGTTTCCATGCTGTATGCTTCTGAAGTAAAATAAAGGCATGGAACTACAAGATAAATTGTACATGCATTCTGTTCCTCCATGTTTGCTTGTATGTCCATAAATCTCTGAACACAGAGCAAATTGATAATGATTCTGAATGCATACAGGATCATTTAATTTTTTGGGTGAGGCACAGTATGATAGGAAAATCATACAGGAACTGTATCTAACTCTAGTTAGAACATAGCTATTGAAAAGTCCTTAACACATTACAGGAAGATGAGATTTTTTGAGGTTCCCAGGGCTGGCAAATTATGAAGGGAGTCTGGGTTGTGTTTGCTTCCTTGATGAGGGGAGACTCAAATCATTTAAAATCAAAAGGCGGGCAGAGTGGGGCATAGTGTAAAACGGAAGGGTGTTCCGGGTGAATTGTTTTACATATTGAATAATGGTGGTGTGGGACTCCCTGAAAAAGCTGGTGGAGGCAGAAACCTCACGAGATAATAAAAATAAGGCATTTCTAGCAGGTGCTGTTTGTTGAGTTACAGTGTTTGAAACGTAGTTTGCTATGCTTGTGAAGATTCTCAACCAACACGCCACTACCAGGAAAGCAGGAAACGAACTAATTTAAAGCCTATTTTTTTGTCTTTGATGAGCCCAAGGGTTTCCCATGACCTTATAGGAGGTTGGCTTTAAGAATACCTACTTGGTGCTTTTTTTTTTACTGGTTCCTGTGCTTTGAGGAAAAGTTCCTGGAAGTACTTGAAATACCCCTAATTTTAAGGCATACTAACAGTCTACTGGAGTTGTTTCTGTCTAGTAAATATTAATCTTTATTTTTGAGAGATTTTCTAGTCAAGATGGCACCAAGCTGCAATATCTGTTCAGGTCGTGGCTCAGACCTAGGTTTTTTGTTTAGGTCCATGGGGTTGGTTTTGGAGATGGTGTGGGAGTTGGTGGTTAAATTTGTATTTAGGAACAGGTATAAGGGGTAGTTAAGAGGTCAGGGGCAGTAAATGATGAATCAAGGGCAGGAGCCGGTGTTTGGAATCACAGTCAAAGACCAGTGATCCCTGTGGATGGACAGTGAATTGGCAGGTGCAGAGGATGAAGACCAGTGATTTCCCCATGGTCAATGACAAGTTTGCTGAACCTAATGGATGAGGGCTGGTGACCCCCTATGTCTGAGTTCCTCCACATCAGCAAGTCCTGGTGTTGGAAGTCCATGTGGGCAGGAACCACGAGAGCAGGTGAGCCCCTACCCAAACAGGCTGGCGAGTCCTAGGGTCAATAACCAAGGTTTGGCTAAGTCCAGGAATCAGTGTGTCCAGAGGTTGAAGACTTGACATCCTAGTGTATATTAAAACCCTGTCTATTTTATTTGATACAGTCTTCATCTCTGCTCCCATGGTCAAGTAATGTTGATATGAACATTTATGGCAGATAAATATATCTAGAGAGGAAATTTCGAGAACAAAGAACACAACGTAGAACAGCCTAACACAGGAACAGGTCCTTCAGCCCACAATGTTGTGCTAAACCAAATAAATTAGTAATCAAATGGCCAACTAAACTAATCCCATATGTGTGTGCCATATGCCTGTTTTCCTCATATTCATGTACCTATCTAAACATATCATAAAACACCCTTGTGTATCTGCCTTTACTACCACCCCAGGCACCCAACACGGTTTAAAAAAGAAAAAAAACAAAACTTGCCTTCACATCTCTAAAATTACCCCCTTTAACCTTCAATGCACAGCCTCTGATATTAAACATTTCAACCCGAAGAAAAAGATACTGTCTGTCTACTCGATCTATGCCTCTCATAATCTTATAAACCTCCATCAAATCTCCCCTCAGTCTCTGCTGTTCCAGAAAAAAACAACCCAAATTGTACAACCTCTTGTCACAGCACACTTATTCTAATCCAGGCAGCTTCCTGGTAAATCACACCCTTTCTAAAGACTGGACATCCTTCCTATAATGGAGCAATGAGAACTGTATGCAATACTCAAGATGCTAACTAGAGAATGCACCACAATTTGGGATAGTTTTTTTTTTCTGTTTAATAATGAAATTGCTTTTAGATTTCAGAATAAGACTTCACATTGCATCATCTATATGAGGCTATCTGAGCAGGGAACCCCACCATCCCGGTCATGCTCTCTTTTCACTGTTGCCATCAGGAAAAAGGTACAGGAGAAGGACTCATGTCACCATGTTCAAAAAGTTATTACCACTTAATCATCAGGCTCTTGAACCAGTGGGAATAAGTTCACATAACTTCACTTGGTCCATTACTGAACAGTTCCCACAACCTATGGACTCACTCTCAGGGACTCTTCATTGCATACTCTCGATATTTATTCCTTATTTATTTATTATCTTACCTCGAAGTCCCTCTATAAGGTGTCGCACTCTTGGAGAACAAGCCAGAAAAGGGCATACACAGTGAACAGTAGGGCAGTAGGAAAAAGGGATTTGGAAATAAAGATCCACAATTCCTTAAAAGAGATGTTACAGGTAGATACTGCCATAAAGAGTGTTTTTGGCACATTTGACCATCATAAATCAGAGTACTGAGTACAGGAGTTGGGATGTTCTCTTGAAGTTACTGTATATAAAACATTGTGGAAAAGTGTGTATGGAACAGGAGGAGATAGCAGAGGTGCTTAATACTTTATACTTTATTGTCGCCAAACAATTGATACTAGAATGTACAATCATCACAGCGATATTTGATTCTGCGCTTCCCGCTCCCTGGATTACAAATATTAAATATTAAAAATATTTAAAATATTAAAAATGGGTAAATATTTTAAAATTAAATTATAAATCATAAATAGAAAAATGGAAAGTAAGGTAGTGCAAATAACCGAGAGGCAGGTCTGGATATTTGGAGGGTACGGCCCAGATCCAGGTCAGGATCCGTTCAGCAGTCTTATCATAGTTGGAAAGAAGCTATTCCCAAATCTGGCCGTACGAGTCTTCAAGCTCCTGAGCCTTCTCCCGGAGGGAAGAGGGACGAAAAGTGTGTTGGCTGGATGAATACTTTGCTTCAGTATTCACTACAGAAAAGGATCCTGGCAATTGTAGAGATGACTTACAGTGGATTGAAAAGCTTGAGCATATAGACATTAAGAAAGAGGATGTGCTGGAGCTTTTGGAAAGCATCAAGTTGGATAAGTCTCTGAGACTGGACAAAATATACCCCAGGCTACTGTGGGAGGCGAGGGAGGAGATTGCTGAGCCTCTGGCAATGATTTTTGCATCATCAAAGGGGACTGGTGAGGTTCTGGAGGATTGGAGGGTTGCAGATGTTGTTCTCTTGTTCAAGAAAGGGAGTAGAGATAGCCCAGGAAATTATACACCAATGAGTCTGATTTCAGTGGTTGGTAAGTTGATGGAAAAGATCCTGAGAGACAGGATTTATGAACACTTGGAGAGGCATAATATGATTAGGAATAGTCAGCATGGTTTTGTCAAAGGCCTTACGAGCCTGATCAAATTTTTTAAAGATGTGACTAAGCACGTTGATGAAGGTAGAGCAGTAGATGTAGTGTATATGGATATCAGCAAGGCATTTGATAAGGTAACCCATGCTGGGCTTATTGAGAAAGTAAGTAGGCATGGGATCCAAGGGGACCTTGCTCTATGGATCCAGAATTGGCTTGCCTAGAGAAGGCAAAGAGTGGTTGCAGATGGGTCATATTCTGTATGGAGATTGGTGACCAGTGGTGTGTGCCTCGGGGATCTGTTCTGGGACCCCTTCTCTTCGTGATTTTTATAAATGATCTGAATGAGGAAGTGGAGGGATGGGTTAGTAAATTTGCTAATAACGAAAGGGTTGGGGGTGTTGTGGACAGTGCGGAGGGCTGTCAGAGGTTACAGCAGGACATTGATAGCATGCAAAACTGGGCTGAGAAGTGGCAGATGGAGTTCCACCCAGATAAGTGTGAGATGGTTCATTCTGGTAGGTCAAATATGATAGCAGAATATAGTATTAATGGTAAGACTCTTGGCAGTGTGGAGGACCAGAGGGATCTTGGGGTCCAAGTCCATAGGATGCACAAAGCTGATGTGCAGGCTGACTCTATGGTTAAGAAGGCATACAGTGCATTGGCCTTCATCAACCGTGGGATTGAGTTCAAGACCTGAGATGTAATGTTACAACTATATAGGACCCTGGTCAGAACCCACTTGGAGTACTGTGCTCGGTTCTGGTCATGGAAACTATAGAAAAGGTGCAGAAAAGGTTTACAAGGATATTGCCTGGATTGGGGAGCATGCCTTATGAGAATAGGTTGAGTAAACTTGGCCTTTTCTCCTTGGAGCGACAGAGGATGAAAGGTGACCTGAAAGAGGTGTATAAGATGATGAGAGGCATTGATCGTGTGGATAGTCAGAGGCTTTTTCCTAGGGCTGAAGTGGCTAACACAAGACGGCACAGTTTTAAGGTGCCTGGAAGTAGGTACAGAGGAGATGTCAGAGGTAAGTTTTTTTTATGCAGAGAATGGTGACTGCGTGGAATGGGCTGCTGGTGATGGTAGTAGAGGTGGATACAATAGGGTCTTTTAAGAGACTCCTGGATAGGTACATGGAGTTTAGAAAAATAGAGGGCTATGGGTAACCCTAGGTAATTTCTAAAGTAAGTACATGTTTGGCACTGCATTATGGGCTGAAGGGTTTGTATTGTGCTGTAGGTTTTCTATTTTTCTATTGGTGAAGTCTAATTTGGAGTATTGTGTCCAATATCTACAGGAAACATCAATAAGATTGAAAGAGTACAAAGAAAATTTACAAGGATGTTGCCTGAACTTGACTTGAGGTATAAGGAACAGGCTGAATTGGTTAGTATTTTAGTCCCTGGAGCACAGGAAAATGAGGGGCAAGTTAACAGAGGTATACAAAATTATGAGGGGTATAGATAGGGTAAATGCAAGTTGGATTTCTCCTCTGAAGTTGGTTGAGGCTAGAGCTAGAAATCAAAGATTAAGGGTGAAAGATGAAATATTTAAGGGGAGCTTGAGGGGAAACTTTATTCAGCCAGTGGAGCGAATGTGAAAAGAGCTGCAGTGCAAGTGGTGGCTATGGGTTTAATTGCAACATATGAGAGATGTTTTGGATAGGTACATCGATGAGAGATGTATGGGGGCTATGGTCTATGTTCAGGTTGATGGGCCTAAGCAGAATAACAGTTTGATACGGACTAGATGGGCTGAAGAGCCTGTTTCTGTGCAGCAGTGTTTTATGACTCTAACCTTCCTTATATCTACATAGGTCTGCAACCTTCCAAGATGACTAACCTTTTCCAGTTCGGCATTCTTGATTCTATCTGTTGCTGCACCAACATCAGCTGTGCTTCAGCTGCTGAGGAAATTTCTTCTCCACGAAAATCTGTTTTCTTTCATTAAGAAGCAGAGGTGGAGGAGTATGCCTCATGATCAACTCTTCTTGGTGCACAAATATATCAGGGCTGTCCCAATTCTGCTCACCAGAACTGGAATATCTAGCAGTAAAGTGTCATCCTTTTTACCTGCCACGGGAGTTCTCTGGGGTCATTCTGGTAGCAGCTTACATTCCACGTCAGGCCAATGTCAAACAGGCTTTAGATGATCTGAGTAATGAGATCAACATGCACAAAACAGCACACCCTAACGCCTTCACCATCATTTTGGGAGATTTTAACAAGGCCAGTCTGAAAAAAATCACTAAGCAACTACCATCTACAGATCACTTGCAATACCAGAGGAAACAACACACTGGACCATTGCTACACCACCATCAAGGATGCCTACCGTGCCATCCCATGCCCTCACTTCTGGAAGACTGCAGTGCCAGCAGTGACGATCAAGAAGGTTTGGACAAGGGAAGCACAGGAGTGCCTACAGGACTGCTTTGAATTGGTGGACTGGACTGTATTTAGGGATTCATCTTTAAATCTGGATGAGTATGCTGCAGTTGTTACCGACTTCATTAAAACCTGTGTGGATGAGTGTGTGCCCACAAAGACTTACTGTACATTCCCAAACCAAAAGCTGTGGATGAAATAGGAGATATGTCGTCTGCTGTAGGCTAGATCTGTGGCATTCAAGTCTGGCAAGCCAGGCCTCAACCAAAGAACCAGGTATGATTTGCGAAGGGTTATTTCAAGGGCAAAGAGACAATTTCAAACAAGGTTGGAGGCAATATCAGATGCACAGCAACTCTGGCAGGGTCTGCAAGACATTACTTCCTACAAAGCGAAACCCAATAGTATGAATGGCAGCGATGCTTCATTACCAGATGAAGTCAACGCCTTCTATGCATGCTTTGAAAGGAAGAACACAACTACAGCTGTGAAGATCCCTGCTGCACCTGATGACCCTGTGCTCTCCATCTCAGAGGCCGATGTTAGACTGTCTTTAAAGAGAGTGAATCCTCACAAGGCAGAAGGTTCTGATGGAGTACCTGGTAAGGCTCTGAAAACCTGTGCCAACCAACTAGCGGGAGTATTCAACGAAATTTTCAATCTCTCACTGCTACGGGCAGAAGTTCCCACTTGCTTCAAAAAGGCAACTATTATACCAGTGCCTAATAATGACTTTCGCCCAGTTGCACTCACATCTACAGTGATGAAATGCTTTGAGAGGTTGGTCATGACTAGACTGAACTCCTGCCTCAGCAAGGACCTGCACCCATTGCAATTTGCCTATCGCCACAATAGGTCAATGGCAGACACAATCTCAGTGGCTCTCCACGTGGCTTTAGACAACCTAGACAACGCAAACACCTACATCAGGATGCTGTTCATTGACTATAGCTCAGCATTTAGTACCATCATTCCCACAATCCTGATTGAGAAGTTGCAGAACCCAGGCCTCTGTACCTTACTCTGCAATTGGATTCTCGACTTCCTATCTGGAAGACCACAGCCTGTATAGATTTGTGATAAGATATCCTCCTTGCCGACGATCAACACTGGCACACCTCAGGGGTGTGTGCTTAGCCCACTACACATGACTGTGTGGTTATGCATAGCTTTAAATACCATCTATAAATTTTCTGACAATACAGCCATTGTTGGTAGAATCTCAGGAAGTGACAAGAGGGTGTACTGGAGTGAGATATGCCAAATGGTGGAGTGGTGCCATAGCAACAACAACCTGGCGCTCAATGTCAGTAAGATGAAAGAGCTGATTGTGGATATCAGGAAGGGTAAAACAAAGGAGCACATACCAATCCACATAGAGGGATCAGAAGTGGAGAGAGTGAGCAGCTTCAAGTTCCTGGGTGTCAAGATCTCTGAGGATCTAACCTGGTCCCAACATATTGATGTAATTATAAAGAAGGCAAGACAGCGGCTATACTTCATTAGGAGTTTGAAGAGATTTGGCATGTCAACAAATACACTCAGAAACTTCTATAGCTGAAACGTGGAGAGCATTCTGACGGGCTGCATCACTGTCTGGTATGGAGGGGCTACTGCACAGGACTGAAAGAAGCTGCAGAAGGTTGTAAATCTAGTCGGCTCCATCTTGGGCACCAGCCTACAAAGTACCCCGGACATCTTTAGGGAGCGGTGTCTCAGAAAGGCAGTGTCCATTAGTAAGGACCTCCAGCACCTACGACATGCCCTTTTCTCACTGTTACCGTCAAACAGGAGGTACAGCAACCTAAAGGCACACACTCAGTGATTCAGGAACAGCTTCTTCCCCTCTGCCATCTGATTGCTAAATGGACATTGAATCTTTGGATGCTACCACATTTGTTTTTAAAAGATACAGTATTTTTGATTTTTTGCACGTTTTTTAAAATCTATTTAATATATGTAATTGATTTAGTTGTTTATTTTTTTTGTACAAAGCACAAGATTTCTTAAATCAGGAATCTTTGTATACATTATACTGTTCACTTATAGTCCCATACATGACTTACTGTGTAGAGGTATGGGGAAATACATACAAAACAAATACAAACTCCATTTTTCTACTCCAAAAGAGAGTCATACGAATTGCAAATAAGGCAAGTTATTATGAGCTAACCAATCCACTATTTATTCAACTATATACTTCAAAATTCAGAGATTTCGTAGATTTTAAAATAATGCAAATTATGTATAAAGTAAAAAATGGACAGCTACCACAACGTATCCAAAGGTTGTTTAAAATGAGGGAAAGTCAACATGATTTGAGAGGAACATGTATATTTCTAAAACAAAGGATAAGAACAAATGTAAAAAACCATTGTATTTCAGTCAGAGGGGTGAATCTATGGAACAGTTGTTGTGAGAATTTAAAAACATTCACCACATTTAACAAGTTTAAAAAAGTATTTAAAAAATAATTTAATGAACAAATATAAAAAACTGTACATGATTTAAAATGAATGGGAGTAACGTAAATAAATGATACTCGGAATTGGATTTTGTGTTAAAAGATTATGAAATCTTTTGTTTTGATGTAATGATTGACGCCAAATATGTTGTTGTATAAGTAAGAGGGGCAGGCGTAAAAAGCTGTAGCTTCAGCCTACACCCTTTCAGTCTGTTTTAAGGAATATCTATGTTTTTTTTGTTGTAATTTTGTCTCATGAAATCATCGTTGAAAATTATGCTTTTTGTTATGTTTGTACTGACCAAATAAATTTCATTCATTCATTATTTTTTCCCCCTGCTAGATTATGTATTATATTGAACTGCTGCTGCTAAGTTAACAAATTTCATGTCACATGCTGATGATAATAAACCTGATTCTGATTCTGAAGTACTCATTAAAATCTATAACTTTGATCGTCTGAGTCATTATATCCTAATATGGTTCTGAATTTCCTTTAGCAAAACTGCTATGAAGTGAATAGGAGACCCTGCAGTGTTAAGGAGAGTATGTAAATTCTCATTGTTTAACTTGTAAAACTTAATGCATCTGGGCTAAGCTTAAGCAATATAAATAATGCATGCATAAATTAATTTTTCTCATAAATACTTTGAATTAAGGTTTATATTCAATGAAGAAGTATCTGGATTAACTGAGCACAAGCTATTGGATGTTGTTAGTTACCCTTTTCAGTGAAACCAAGGTTATCAGCTCACTATTTCAAGGGCGAAGAGACAATTTTGAACGAGCTTGGAGGTGGCATCGGATGCATGGCAACTCTGGCAGGGTCTGCAAGACATTCCTTCCTACAAAGTGAAACCCAATAGCATGAATGGCAGTGATGCTTCACTACAAGATGAGTTTAACACCTTCTATGCACGCTTTGAAAGGGAGAACACAACTACAGCTGTGAAGCTCCCTGCTGCACCTGACGATACTGTGATCTCTGTCTCAGAGGCTGATGTTAGGCTGTCTTTAAAGAGAGTGAACCCTCGAAAGGCGGCAGGTCCCTGTGGAGTGTTTGGTAAGGTTCTGAAAACCTGTGCCAACCAACTAGTGGGAGTATTCAAGGACATTTTCAACCTCTCACTGCAATGGGCGGAACTTTGCACTTGCTTCAAAAGGGCAACAGTCATACCAGTGACTAAGAAGAATAATGTGAGCTGCCTTAATGACTGTCGCCCGGTTGCACTCACATCGACAGTGATGAAATGCTTTGAGAGGTTGGTCATGACTAAACTGAACTCCTGCCTCAGCAAGGACCTGGGCCCATTGCAATTTGCCTATCGCCACAATAGATCAACAGCAGACGCAATCTCAATGGCTCTCCACTCGGCTTTAGACAACCTAGACAACATAAACACCTACGTCAGGATGCTGGTCATCAACTATAGCTCAGCACTTAATACAATCATTCCCACAATCCTGATTGAGAAGTTACAGAACCTGGGCCTCTGTACCTCCCTCTGCAATTGGATCCTCAATTTCCTAACCAGAAGACCACAATCTGTGCGGACTGGTGATAACATCTCCTCCTCGCTGACGATCAACACTGGTGCACCTCAGGGGTGTGTGCTTAGCCCATTGCTCTACTCTCTATATACACATGACTATGTGGCTAGGCATAGTTCAAATACCATCTATAAATTTGCTGATGATACAACCATTGTTGGTAGAATCTCAGGTGGTGACAAGAGGGTGTACAGGAGTAAGATATGCCAACTGGTGGAGTGGTGCCATAGCAACAACCTGGCACTCAACATCAGAAAACAAAAGAGCTGATTGTAGACTTCCGGAAGGGTAAGACGAAGGAACACACACCAGTCCCTGTAGGGGGATCAGAAGTGGAAAGAGTGAACAGCTTCAAGTTCCTGGGTGTCAAGACCTGAGGATCTAACCTGGTCCCTACATATCAATGTAGTTCTAAAGAAGGCAAGACAGTGGTTATACTTCATTAGGAGTTTGAAGAGATTTGGCATGTCAACAAATACACTCAAAAACTTCTATAGTTGTACTGTGGAGAGCATTCTGACAGGCTGCATCACTGTCTGGTATGGAGGGGCTACTGCACAGGACTGAAAGAAGCTGCAGAAGGTTGTAAATCAAGTTAGCTCCATCTTGGGTACTACCCTACATAGTAGATAGATAGGTAGATATACTTTATTGATCCTGAGGGAAATTGGGTTTCGTTACAGCTGCACCAATGAAGAATAGAGCATAAATATAGCAATACAAAAACCACAAACAATCAAACAACAAAATGCAAACTATGCCAGATGGAAAAAAGTCCAGGACCAGTCTGTTGGCTCAAGGTGTTTGACCCTCCACGGGAGGAGCTGCAAGTTCGATGGCCACAGGCAGGAAAGACCTCCCGTGCCGCCCAGTGTTGAATCTCGGTGGAATGTGGCCGAAGTCCAACAGTAAAAAGTTCACTATCCGGTCTACAAACACGTTCCTCGATTGTAATATGACCCGGATTGCACCATCTGTTGTTAACCAGAACAGTAAGCACCCAACTCCTTCACGCTTACCGCTCTCAGTGCACTTCCGGTCAGCCGGAACGGTCTGGAAGCCGTCCAGGGAGAAGTTTTGATCGGGTATGTCCTCATGCAGTCCCGTTCCAGTGAAACACATAACACTGCACTCCCAAAATGTTCTCTGACGCCTGGCTAGCGCCATGAACTAGTCCATTTTATTACCCACCGAACTCCTCTTCTCCATAAGTCTCTGTTGTCTGGACCCGGTCCTCTTTCCTCGACTTTGTGATCTCCTTCTGCATCTTCTGTGTGTTTTCCTCCAGATTTCAGCAGGGGTGTCCGCCACTCTGCTCGCTAAACCGGCCGGCATTAGCGCAAGCAGCTGGTCCCTGGAATGAACAATGCGAACATGCTTCTGTCCCACGTGTCGGGACGTAACCATTTCCAGCGCTAAAAACCCAAATAAAACTCTCTCTACCAGCATGTTAGAGAGGGTGCAGCTTCGACGTGTTACTGTGGAAAAAAAAACAAAAAAATAACGTGATTTAAAAAGAAAGAATCCGAACGGAACAGCTGTAACAGGCTGCATGCATGACCGACGCATGTGCAGCCAGGACATCTTCAGGGAGCGGTGTCTCAGAAAGGCAGTGTCCTTTATTAAGAACCTCCAGCACCCAGGGCATGCCCTTTTCTCACTGTCACCATCAGGCAGGAGATACAGAAGCCTGAAGGCACATACTCAGAAATTCAGGAACAGCTTCTTCTCCTCTGCCATCAGATTCCTAAATGGACATTGAATCTTTGGACACTATCTCACCTTTTTTTTTAATACACAGTATTTCTGTTTTTGCATTTTTTTAATCTATTCAATATACATAATTGATTTACTTTTTAATTTATTATTATTATGTTTTATTTATTTTTTCTTTCTTCTATATTATGTATTGTATTGAACTGCTGCTGCTAAGTTAACAAATTTCACAGCACATGCCGGTGATAATAAACCCGATTCTGATTCTGACTGGAATTGAAATATTGTGATCATATCCTGTTAGACCTCATGAAGTCATTGGCAGTTGTTTGACGGCATTTTCAGAATCTGTTTACAAAATATACCAATTGAAGTATTGAAGAAGAACATCCTTATGCTCTACTAGACAACGGGGTGACCAATTGGGGCACCTTTGAGAGAAAGGTAGTGCAGTCTGATGTGACCAAAATGAACATTAAATTTCCTTGAATGCTATTGCTATCGCTTTGCTTTGCAAATTAAAGAAGAAGAACTCAGTTTATTAAAGCAGAAAGACGCGTAGCAAGATAAATATAGCACCTCCTCGTTTAACGAAGGATTCTTTCGATGACAACATTTCTGGCTGATCTGCCACCCTTCAAGAATACTCTAACATTTTCATTTCTTTTTCCCCGGCTTAAAGCCACATACAGCTGACCATGCTGGAATACCAGTTTCTTCAGATAAGTCAACACATTCTCCATGGTTTGGCCTTGCGCCTTATGAATAGTCACAGCAAAGCATGACTGTATTGGGAACTGGCTCTGCTGAAGAGGGACATCTTCCCCTTCTGATAAACTGAGAGTAATCCTTGGGATTACTCTAGTACGAGAGGGCATGATTTAAGGATTGAAGGGCGCCCATTCAGAACAGAAATGCGAAGAAATTTTTTTAGTCAGAGGGTGGTGAATCTATGGAATTTGTTGCCAGGGGCAGCAGTGGAGGCCAAGTCATTGGGTGTACTTAAGGCAGAGATTGATAGCTATCTGAGTAGCCAGGGCTTCAAAGGTTATGGTGAGAAGGCGGGGGAGTGGGACTAAATGGGAGAATGGATCAGCTCATGATAAAATGGCGGAGCAGACTCGATAGGCCGAATGGCCTACTTCTGCTCCTTTGTCTTATGGTCTTATGGATCATGACAATATCATTTTTGAATACATCAATGTTTATCTTTGCTACGATGAGATTGTCGTGCAGTTCTTCCACCATCATTCGCGTTCCATTGCAAAGCCTTGGTGGATCCAAGTTCCTCATTGAAATGATGGGAGATCCCTTCTTCAATTTCAGTTTATGCGGTGGCAATCCAGAGAGTTCGACCGAATCAAGGAATTCTGTTGGAAAGTGAGTGGTGTTAGCTCCTTCACTTACAGCATTGAAGGAACAGTATTCTTTCATGATTCCAGGGAAGCGTCTAATGCATGTGAAGTTTATTTTTTGCATCAGTTCATTGAGAGGAATCAAGATAGAATTCCTCGAGAACAGTTCTGCAGGATTGGCGAATGTCGGGTAGATGAAATCAATAGTTTTTGCTGGCAGAATCATATCTTCAGGTAATTCGATTTCATTGTTTTCATTTTTCTCAATCTTGTCTTCTCCAACGTCCAATAAGAACTCAGAGTATCGTCCTTCTCCCTCATTCAATCACATGTTTCTCTTCAATTGAAACTTGATGAAGCTTCTCCATAAGTAGGATTTTTTTATGCGTGAATTCTCCACATTAGCACCATTTCTTCGTTTCACAACTGCTAGAAACTGATGGAAATCGCCACAGCAAATGGTTAAAATACCCCTGAAGGCCTCATTCTTGCCGCATACATCACGAAGAATCTGGTCCATGGCTTCGAAGCTCTCCCTCTGAACCATGGGGCACTCATCCCAGACAATAAGCCTCGCATTTTGGAGTAAATTTGCAGTATTGGTGTTTTTATCGATGTTACAAAGGGCATCTTCATTGACTTTGAGGGGTATCTTGAATGCGCTGTCCTACCACCAGGCATCAATGTTGCTGCAATACCAGATGATGCTACAGCAATAGCAACACCTCCATCTCCCCTAACTTTAGTGAGGATCAAATTGATGATAAATGTCTTGCCCATTCCTCCTGGTGCATCAGTGAAAATCATTGAAGAGAGATTCCTTTCCAAGCAGTTGTACACATATTCATAAACTTCTCTTTGCTCATTATTCAATAGAGGCTCCTTCTGTGAAACAAATTCCTGCTGTTCGTCTCTGTTGTATTGCAGTTCACGCAATAATTCCAGATTGCCATCACTTTGAGTAACTGTACCGTTTCTTGGTGTCGGCAAGTTATATTCTTCAAGTTTTTTGTCCAAGTTCTCAAGCTTCTCTTGGAAATACTGAAGAGCTTGTCCGTGATGCCTCTCATCGATCATGATATTAGGATCATTGATAGTTCTCCTCTCCATTGGTAAGAAATCTTCAGACATTGCGTTCTTGAACCGGTTCCATAATTTCTGTGGATTGTTGATTTCAGTGTTTGTTAGCAAGACGACAAAGAAACCTCTCACTGCTCTGGGCATTCTTGTTCTCTCTGCTTCTTCCATAGTTTGCTGCCAATGATCATCAGCTTGCAACAATCCTCTTTCTCTGCAGACGTGTTTGAATGATGGAAGGATATCTCCATCATGCGTTTTCAATGATTCGAAAGACACTGGCCCCTTTATGTGATGAAGAAGAAGTCTCAAATAGTAGAGGTCACCACTTCGTGGAGAAACGGTATACACCCGACTCAGAACATTTGCTTCAGAAATGCCGGAGTACTCTCCACTCTTTTTCCCATTCTCCTTCTTTGCCATCTCTTTTTAGTCCAAGTGTAGAATCTGGGAATATCTGCACAGTACAGGGTTCTTGCAAAGGGATCGCGAGTGCAAAGATCCATGAATTCCGTTAAGGTGGTTCTTGCCATAATGCACAGCAGCATTATCTCGAAAGAATACTTGATGCTGTTGGGGAAGGTTCACTTGAAGGTGAACAACGGCTGGTTCCCTCTGGTGAATTGGAAATCCAAGTATCGATCCGACATCTTCAGAGGGCCCGATATATCTGCCTATCAAATACTGTGTGATTTCGTCTTCTCTATTCACTCCAGAAATTGCCCGATCACTCCCCTTCATGGTATACTTGATCACGTATCTGATGGACTTGACAGATGAGCATATTTCTACATTAAGATGACAATTGAACAGCCTCAATAGTTGGGCATTATAGGGGACCACCCATTCAGAGGTTATCCTACTTGATGACCTTCGAATCCTCCCATTTCCACAGACCGTCTCTTATACACAGGATATGAATCATCCCCACACCTTGTATGCTCAATGAATGGCTTTGGGTACCTCTTACTGCATGTACTATTTTGCCAACACAATGATTTAGTGGTGCAATACGGATTATATACCATGTGCTTCAAGACCAATTCATGCAGCTCTGGATCTTCATTTGGGTCTGGTATTTCTGCTTGAACGAATTTATCACAACCTTGTCGTCTCGGTTTAGATGCTTTATTCAGCTACAGTAGACAGTGCAAATGAGGCAGACCCCGCTTTTGGTATTCCACACTTACAATGTAAGCGATACACTTACCAAAAAGACCAAATGTTCCAATGGGGTACTTCATAAACAACTTCCTCTTCAAGTCAAACACTCTCGCGATTAAATCGGACCGATCGTTTGGTTGCTGATGCAAAAAAAGATGCTGTCGGATTTCGGGCCAGTTTGGATTGCATGTCATTGTAATGAAAAATGAAGCATTGCGTACTTCCGTATATACATCATGGCGTCCTGACATCGTTCCGTCGTGTATCTCGGTCCACCGACAAATGTTGAAGAGGGGATGATGCACCTTCCGATGTTTCTGAAATCATCATCATCATTCAATGCATCAGGCAGGCCTCTTGTATGTTGTTGATCTCAAGGTCGCTTGATTCATTCGGATGTAGCTTAGCCTCTCGCCTTCAATCTTAGCAGCCATATCGACCAAGTATTGTTGGAATAGACGTCCTCCTCTGAGAAGGTTATTAAACTCAATCTCATGGTTCATTATTCGATACGCATAATAACGCATTGCCGTCAGTTTCTTGTTGTTCGCCATTTGGAGTTGATGATGGCAGCCATCGTCTCCAAGTGGAAAGAATAGTGCGTATTGAAAGCTGTCATATGAGCGATGGGACTCTGAAATTATTTGCAAATTACCTCCTCGTTCTTTCAACACCATGTGCCGTGATCTTGCTTCAGGTTCAGTGCTGTTCTCGGTATAATGACAGCGACTTCGTTGGCCATTTGTGCATTAAATTTTCTGTCATGTTCAAATGCCGGTCTCCGGTCTGGATCAATGACAATAGATGCCTCTGGCATGCCTCGGATTTGGTCTATTGCAAGTTGAAGGGACGCAATGTACGGGTTTAGCTGCCGTAGTAGGTTTTCCAATAATTCAACAATCTCACGTTGAATTCCATTATTCTGTAGTATCCCAATTCTCTATTCTATGCTGTCTTGAAGAATCATGAAGTAAATTTGAAGGAATCAGGCTTGCTGGTTGGGGTCTGGCATTAAATGTCCGATGTAATGATGGATTTCGCCTTGAATAATCACAGAAGGATTCCATCCATTCCTCGTTGGAAGGACTTGTTTGGCACCAAAGGATGTCATTTGGAAGAGGCAATTGTATTGTCCAATGTTCTTTCTGAGTTCATTTGCTATAGGTTCATCATTGCTGTATAAGTTGAGGAGTTGATTGGGTAGAGGTTGCAAATTGCCTTTCCTGACCTTTCCCTTCGTACGGCAGAAATTTATGGTTTCTCCAGCGAATAGGAAGGCACGACAGTGAGGGCATACTCTGGTCATTGTACCAACATCAGCAGAAATGTTACGGCATGTGAGTCGTGCATTTTGCCCTGCTCTTTCTCTGTCGAGGTATTGTCATTGAAAGCGGGCGTTATCATCTGCAACAATTCTCGCAATAATCACTCTTTGCCACATATTCTCGAGTCGATCTTTCCTTTTCTCCTCTGTCTCTTCCTCTCTTCTCCTTCTGTGCCTGTTTTTTGTCATTCTGGAGACGTGCGGCCCTTTCATCCCCCGTCTCTTCATCTCTTCTACCATTTGTTCTTTCTCTCTGATCCTGGAGTCGTGCAGCCCTGGCTTGATCCGATTCTTGTTCTCTCCTCCTTCTGTGCCTATTGCTGTCATTTGGAGACGTGCATGCCTCTCCTCCTCTGTCTCTTCTTCTCTCATCTTTTTTGTCCTGACTCTTTGATCCTGGAGTCGTGTGGTCCTGGCCTCATCCGATTCTTGTTCTCTCCCTCTCCTTGCCGCTTCCCAACGACGTTTGGCGTCATCTCTTGACCATAATGTCCCCCTTCCCTTTCCACGTGGCATAATTAGGCTGACTTTTTTTTACCTTAATCCTGGATAGAAGATACGAAGCAGTAACACCAAAGGATGCTGATTTCTCTTGATGATGTGGTTGGCGCTCTCCTAATTGGATGTGATATAGTCACCGCTGTCCTTTGACTGCAGCAAAGGGTTTGATGGGTGGTTTGAAGTACTTCATTACAATAAGATTTAATTATCCCTTATTGATGGGTGGCAGTTAGATCTGTCCCAATCCTGCACATGCTGATGGTGATTAGCAGAATGTGACCCCTCGAAATAGAGCTGCCCTGCCCTTTTGCTACGGTTGGTGTCACTGCTGAGACTGGCCATGTGCATGCGTCATGGTGTCGTGCCGTGGTTTCCATGAAAGCTGAAATCAGGTGCGGAAAGCGGGGCCTGTTGACGAGTGAACAATTTTATACGAATATAACCTTGACCTTTGCATGCATTCTGTAAGTTAGCGCATTTTAAGTCCATTTAGTCAAAAAAAGTGCAGCTGTAATGCACCGTTTGGGCTAATTTGAGGACACAAACAGACAAACCGACAAACAGATGAGAATTTTAGTAATGTATAGATATTGCCTCCTCTGTTTCACCCCAGTTCAGCATAATTATTTTCTCTGGGAGCAATATAAGTGTGATTAACTTTGATATTTTTGCTCCAGGTGCTTCAAGGATGTTTTCCATAGAGTAGAGCTAAGACAATTATTTTCAGGAATAGGGTCTAGCATTTGGAGGTTGTTGAGGTGAAAATGTTGAAACTATGCTGCTGGTTTTCTGCATTCAAGATTCAAGATGGCTTATTGTCATTCTTCAGTACATCAGTGTAAAGAATGAAATGACTGTAGTGCCTTTGGATGACGGCTTCCATCATTAAAGATTGACATGCCCTCTTCTCATTGTTACCATTGGGAAAGATGTACAGAAACCTGAAGACGCATACTTTGCGATTCAGAAACAGCTTCTTTCCCTCTGCCATCCAAGTCCTCAATGGACATTGAACCCATGAACACTACCTCACTACTTAAAGATTTTTTTGGCGCTGCTTATTTTAACTTAACAGTTTAATAGACATATGTATGTATATACTGTAATTCATTTCTTCTTTCTATATTTATTTATTATGTATTTCATTGTACTGTTGCTGTAAAGTTAACAAATTTTATGCCGTATGCCAGTGATATTAAATCCGATTCTGATAATGAAATGATTGTTATTCCAGATCTGATGCAGTATATTTAGTCATGCCTAACCCTAACAATAGCAGCCTTCTCATTTCACTCTTCATTTAAATCACAATGATTCTGAGCATCAGGAATATTGAAAAGCATATAATTCTGAATAATTTTCGGTGATATGAAAACTAAGTTTGTGTAAAGTTCTGAGCAGCAAATTAACAGATTCCACGTGTATTAGGAAGGTGCTGATAAATTATAGGAAGCAATGAGATGTCACATTCGGGGTATTTTAGAGTAATATTGATGCAGTGTGCTAACAGGTCTCGTTAATAACTATTTTATAATTTGTAACAAGGCCATTTGATCCAAACATTTTCGTACTATACAGAGTTAAAGCCTGAATAACAGCGTTGGTAAAGACTGATATACAGAGCATGGATATTTTGTTTAATCATTCTGCACATACATTGCAGCCAAAATATTAACTGAAATTCACACAAGTTCTGAAGAAAATCTTTGGGAAACAAAATGATGGTAATTACAATGTTTATGAAATAAATTTTCTAATTCAAAAACAATTTATCAATTTAAAGAACAAAATGAACAGAGGGTATATATCTTTCAGTAGGCCATTATTGGATGAAGTCTGTTCCTTTTTGTAAAGATCAATGTAATCTACAGAACGAACCCATAGACTGAACGGGCATAATCGTGGCAGTATTTAAGGATTAGGAGAAAGGTAAAAATATAAATTCAGGTTTTAAAAAACTCATTGATATAATATAATTGCAGATGTGTGTATTATTTTAAGAGCTCTCAGTGTCCACTTTAACAGCAGGGCTAGGAATGGGTTAGCCTGGGTTTAACAAAATTGATGGACGATAAATGCCATCAAGAGTTTCTGAACTGTCAGGGTGTGATTTGTTATCATCAGATCAGCTAAGACATTGTTCATAGTGTGCAACATTGACAGAGTTTCTGACCATTGCCATCAAAACATTATATGGAGAAAGTGATTTGATCCACTGACATTCTAGTCATAGCTTTAGATTACTATCATTAACAGTAATTGATGTAGTTCTTCAGGATTGATAAACAGGATCAACATACTCATTCCCAATATGTCTTTTTTATTTTTAATGTGGCTGCACTTCAAGAAAGTAGCAGTCTACAAGGACCTTAAACATATAAACTACAGATAGAGCAAGATCCAATTAGGATAATTCCCAGGAAAATATTACTAGCATTTTCAGGCTGACAGCTCCTCTTATACAATGGAAGTAATACTAATACCACATGGGAGAATATCCAGAATTTTGGAACTTCATCCGACTTAATATCACTGGCAAATCTGTGTTTGTCATAACGCTTTAAAACACAGAAACATACCCTTTCTCTAACTCGTCCATGCTGACTAATTTGTCTGACTGAGCTGATCCTACTTGCTTGCAGTTGGCCTATACCCCTCAAAACTCCCTCTATCCATGAATCTGTCCAAATGTCTTTCCCTTGCTTCTATATTACCTCTGACAGTTTGTTCCACATATCCACCAACTTCTGTGTGGAAAAACTTGCTCCTCATCTTAAAACTGTGCCCTGTAGTTTTAGATTCCCCTTCCTTGTGAAACCATCTATCCGTCTTACCCATATCCCTCATGATTTGGTAAACCTCTGTAAGGTCAATCCTCAGTTCTCTTTGCTCCAGGGAAAACTGTTTTCACCTATCCAGTCTCTCCTCATATCTTCAGCCCTCCAGTCCCAGCAACATTGTCATGAATCTTTTCTGTACAGTTTTTAGCTTATTCATATATATATGGTGACCAGAAACACACAGATATTCCAGGAGTGATCTCACATTAGTTGCTGTGCTATTATGCATCATTTGATCCTATTAGAATAACTTCTAACCACTCTGTCTGGTTGTGCATTAAACTGGGAAATAAAAAGATTGTTACATATTTTACTTCCATCTGGAACACAGAACTCATATGTTGTGCATTTTACAGGGCAATAGCACTCACAGGTTGATAACAAGAGAGATGGTGTAAGTGTCTTTTTAAGGGGGTAAGATGGGTAACGAGCTTTGGGGAGAGCATTCCAGTTCTTGGGGTCTCCAAAGCAGGAGCAGGGAAGTGGGCGATACACAGGGTAAGCAAGAGAGCTGGGGCTGCAAACTTTGCAGGGCTTCAGTATGTTATGCAGATGGGCAGGAACGTGCCCATTGAAAGGACTTCATCTGCAGAATGGCAAACTTCAAATTGCGCATTTTGTTTCCATTGTTAATGTGGATCAACAAGCAAGGTCTTTTAGATAGGGGGCGGATGGTATGAATTAAGGCAGAAAATTTTTGGGGATTGCTGACACTAAGGTTGGCGTTGAGAAAGTTGCCAGTGTTGCGATAGTGTGGGTGTAAGAAAAGAGTTCTGTAATACCGTATATGACTTATGTTACAGCAGTTAATGATTTTACAAAGGATGAACTAGCAAAGCCAGCATTTTTTTGTTCCATTCCTAACTATCTTTGGAATGAAGTAGTTTGTCAAGCCATTTCACAGGGCAATTAAGAGTAACCCTCTGGGTAACAATGTCAGGTTTTCTTCCCTGAAGGACATTAATGAACCATATCGTTCTCAGTCAGAGTGCTAATGGTAACGATGGAAAGGGCTGGTTTTTTTTTATTACTACTGGTCTCCATTCACAGGAGGAAGATATCACTGACAATGCTGATATTTATTGTTCATGGAATGTGCAGTTAGTTGAAAGTTAAATTAGTGGGTCTGGCGTCACGTATAGACTAAGTAAGGTAAAGATGGTAAATTGAAGCTCAGCAGAAAATGCTGGAAGTACTTAGCAGTTCACTCAGTATCCGTGGAGTGTGAAACAGATCCAGTTTCTGATGAAAGGTCATTGACAGGAAAGATTAACCCCCTGTTTCTCCCTTTACAGATGCTGACTGGCCAGCTGAGTTCTTCCAGCATTGCCTGTTTCTATTTCAGATAGAATCAGAATCAGAATTGGGTTTAATATCACCAGCATATGTCATGAGGTTTGTTCTCTTTGTGGCAGCAGTGCAATGCAATACATATAATGGAGTGGAAAAACTGTGAATTACAGTATTTAATAGTTAAATTAAATAAGTAGTCCAAAAAAGAAATAAAAAAGTAGTGAGGTTGTTTTTATGGGTTCGATGTCCATTCAGAAATCAGATGGCAGAGGGGAAGAAGCTGTTCCTAAATAATTTTGTGTGTGCCTTCAAGCTTCTGTACTTCTTTCCTTATGATACAATGAGAACAAGGCATGACCTGGGTGATGGGAGTCCTTAATGATGGATGCCACCTTCTTCAGGCATCGCTACTTGAAGATGTCCTGGATACTGCGGAGCTGACTGATTTTACAACTCTCCGCAATGATATTCAGCAATTGTGGTGTTTTAGTTCCAAAAAAAAAAATTGTTAGGCTTCCTCCCCAAAGGGCCATTGATGATGTAAATGGAGTTTTGGTACAGTGCAATGGTTTCATGGTTATCTTTACTGAGACCAACTTTTATTTTAATTTAATTAAGTAATGAATGAAAGGGAGATAGGATCATAGCTCAAATCAGGAAACAACAGTAAATTCATGGTGTACACAGCTGCCTGAAGCCTAAGTGATTGTCTGGAAACAGGGTGGAACTGTGGTGAATATGCAGATGGCAAAAGATAATGAGATTATTTTTTTCCCTGATTGGACAAAATTACCAATCATTCATAGCTAATTAATAGACCAATAGAGCATCTTCAGACTTCATTTGAAATCTGACTTTGTGTCTTCAAGCTGATGGGATAGGAGAGAGGGAGGAGGACAACCCTTTGCAAAGATACATAGGTTATAGTTAGCTAAAGGTGGAACCTAGTGAGAAATATACAGTAAGCATAAAAAAATTATCATATTTGACCTTGCTAATTATTGATAATTTTAACTTTCCTGTGAAAGAGTGGTGAAATATAAATATGAAATACATCAAATTTTGCTGCTCATTCCAGGGAAACAGAGAGTCCTGCACCAGGTTCTGACAATACATACGTGTTTCATTTTTATTTTGAAGGCAATGCTGTAAATTAAATTATGGCATCCTAAAGATAATGTGAAAAAGAGACACCCAAAAAAGAAAAACAATAGTGTAAAAGGCCATTTGTATCAAGTGGGGTTTTCATCTTGTAGTTTAGCCACATTTTCTCCAGCTATTTATCCTTTGAGATAAGTGCAGCAGCAGATGTTAGAAGGAATGATGCTGCTATTGTACTTCAGGACAAACAGACTGAACCGTTGTGGACAACTTCACTCATCATGATTTCTGAACTGATTCTGTAAACTACAGGCTCATTTTCAAGGACTCTATAACTCATGTTCTCAGTTTTATTTTTAATTGCGCAGTTTATCTTTTGCAGACTGGTTGCTTGTCAATCTCTGTTTAATTTTGTTGTAAAATTCTATAGTATTTTTTTCTGTGAGTGCCTGCAAGAAACTGAATCACGGGGTAGTATTTGCCTGCTGTTGGCGACCGAGGTCGAGGACAAATCGTTTGGACAGAGATGGCACTCAGTTCTCGGTGTTGGAGAGCTAATCAGAGCTCGAAGTTTTCGGACTGTGGTCGGCATGGCAGGGAGAGTTTTTCTTCCTTCTCCTGTCTGCGTGAGATGTGCGACATTTGAGACTTTGAACTTTTACTGTGCTCATGGACTTCTTCATCAAGTTATGGTATTGTTGCACTGTTGTAACTATATGTTATAATTATGTGGTTTTGTCAGTTTTTTCAGTCTAGGTCTGTCCTGTGTTTTGTGATATCACACCGAAGGAAATATTGTATCATTTCTTAATGCATGCATTACTAAATGACAATAAAAGAGGACTACGTGTCTTCATAATCTAATAATCTAAAACATACTGTGTACGTACTTTGATAATAAATTTTACTTTGACTTTGAAGTCTTTCACTCTGTCGAAAAGATATAGAGCTGAATCTTCCAATTTCCTATCTTTATCATAATATGTGCTGATAAACCTTTATGGAGTCTGCAACTAAGACTGAATTTAGTACAAAGATGGGAAAATCTGCAGATGCTGGAAATTCAAGCAACGCACATAAAATACTGGTCAATTCTAAGATTAAGTTCGAGTTCCAATTCCATTCCAATGTTGACCATCAAAAGCCACTCCCTTTCCATTTAAGGAGCTGGTATCAACTATTAATGCCTTCCACATGGAATATTTTGTGCACCAAAGGTAATGCAGTTTAGTGTAAAATATTAATCACTGAAGATTGATCATTCCACCTGCAGTTAACAGGAAGTGCAGAATATGTAAAACATTGTATGAGAACAGACAGTTCTGTCCACAATGTTGTATTGAATCAGAATCGGGTTTATTATCACCGGCACGTGTTGTGAAATTCGTTAACTTAGCAGCAGCAGTTCAATGCAATACATATTAATGTAAAAAGAAAAATCAATCAATCATTTACAGTATATACTTGCATACTGAATAGATTAAAAATAGTGCAGAAACAGAAATATATAATGAAAAAGTGAGGTAGTGTTCATGAGATAATTAAACAAATAGTTCAATAGTTTCATTGAATATCAGAGAAATGTAATCAATATACATCCTGAAATTCTTGTTCTTTGCAGACATCCATGGAAACAGAAATGTGCCCCAAAGAATGAGTGACAGTTGAAATGTTAGAACCCCTACTCCCCCTCCCACGCACAAGCAGCAGCAAAGCTATGAACCTCCCCCAACCCCCACTCACTTCCGCAAAATAGAATCAGCATCCTCCACACACCAAGCAAGCAATGGCAAAGCCTCCAATAAAGACCATGATATGCAGTACAACAAAAACTACTCGTTCACCCGACAATTCACCATACTACAGGCTCTCTCTCGCCCTAATAAAGGAAAAAAGAGAAATCCCCTTTCACAGCGAGAGGGGAGGCATAACAAAACAACTCACTGATTTACGGGGTTCAAAGTCTGTTGCGCCGCATTTTGTCCTGAGTTCTCCACCCAGAGAATTGGCAACAATCTCCCTCCCATCAGTAAGAGAGAGAGAGAGAGCACGATTTGCTGAGTACAGAGCCTCCAACAGTTGATCCGCTGTTCCTGATGTTCTGTTTTCTCCCACGATGCTTCAGTCAATGGCACCAGCTTAGAATCAGCCTGTCCACAGGGCGGCGAAACCTCGGAACCCCGAAGGTGCGCTTGTCTTCTAGGCCGCATCCTTAGGATTTTGAAAAGTGGCCGGTGGTGAGCCTCCGGGAGCGGGTTCTACCACTGCAAAGAACAGAAGTCTGAGTGTAACTCCAGGTCTGATCCACCCTGAAAGGGAAAAGGACATCAAGGGTAAGTTAAACTGTTTTCATGGATGTACACAAAGGTCTCGCATTGAACGCTATCGTAACTCTGCAATCGCAAATGCCTGACTAAACAAATAGCTTCTGTCTACACAATATCAATATTTCTCAAGTCTCTGCACATTCATGATCCACTTGAATGCGTCTATCACATTTGCCTCTGACACCATCACTAGCAGTGCACTCCAGGCACGCATACATCTTTGCAGTAACTGGGATTAATTTTAAACAATGTTCTGCCTTTCAAATTTCTGCCCTGAAACAGAAAACTGTTCAAATCTAGAAATAGCCACTTTATTAGGTATACTTGTTTGTTAATGCAAATGTCTAATCAGCCAATCATGTGGCAGCAACTCAATGCATTAAAGCATGCAGACATGGACAAGAGATTCAGTTGTTGTTCAGAGCAAACATCAGAATGGGGGAAGACCTGTGATCTAAGTGACTTTGACTGTGGGATGATTGTTGGTGCCAGATGGGGTTGTTTGAGTATCTTAGAAACTGCTGTCCTTTCGAGTTCTTCCACGCACAGCAGTCTCTATAGTTTACAGAGAATGGTGTGAAAAACATCCTGTAAGTGACAGTTCTGTGGGCAAAAATGCCTTGTTAATGAGTTCGGTTAAAACAGAATGGCCAGACTGGTTCAAGCTGACAGGAAGGCGACAGTAACTCAAATAACCACATGTTACACCAGCAGTGTGCAGAAGAACATCTCCGAACGCACAGCACGTCGAACCTTGAAGTGGATGGGCTACAGGAGCAGAAGACCACATAAATACACACAGCCACTGAATTTGAAATCCAATCGAGGGAGCTATAATTAGGTTTTCATGCAATATTTGGAACTTTTAAAATGGCAAACTTTCTGTTTGAGCAAAATGGTGGCCCTGAAGTCTATGTATTTACTTGTCCATATCTTACAGGCTACAAATTTGAACCAAAGTAAAACATGCTGAAAGCTGGAAATGTTGCACTTTCCTCCCAGATAGTTTTAGACACCCAAGGGGCCTTTATGTTTGCTCATTTCTCAGGCTCTATTTAATATTTAGAATTAAATAGTTACAGTGTGTCCTCTCATACAGATGTTACATGATGAGAAACAGATTTACATGAAGTTTTTACCACACTGTCTTAGTTAAAGCAAAGGCATATCAAACTAACTGCCATCCTTAATCATGGGAATAGTGATAAAAAAGATTCCCAAAAGTATTTTCCATTTGTCTTACAGCAACTTGTTCTTTCAGTTATTATGCAAGTAGGCTGCGGATTGATGAGTGGCTTTGTGAATTTGACCTGTAATATGAAAATGCTGTTAAAGAGAGGCAGAGCCCTAATTCGGTTGTTTCTGTAATGGGATAGATTAAAATGCTAAAAAGTGAAAAAAAGTCTGGAAAAAAAGCTTGCTGGAACAGAGAGCGTAAAGAGATAACACAACCTGGAACTGAATAATAGTGGATATTCTGTAAGTGTGTGTGTGTGTGTATGTACGCAGTACTAATTCCCAGCTAAGAGTGCTTGAGTTATGGGTTCACTGCCAGAGTTGCTTTGCTTTGATGAATCTCTTCTGCAGCTGCTCGTTCCATGCTACAACTATTTGGCAGACACTGGTTATTTGAAGGTCAGTGTGTGCCTTAAGGTGATTTTACATTTTGCTTGAAATTAGAAGCAACCTTAAGCCAGACTCCGTTTACTGCCGTCCTATGCTAATAATGATCTGTGCCTATTTTAAACAGATAGATCTGGAAAATAGAGAACTGCTTTCAGAATGTGCTAAAAATCAGGCCCCGTGTTCTTCAGCTTTTCTCATTAGAACTGGACACAGTGGTTAATACTGAAACCTTTCTTAATAAGAAAAGGAAAATGGGCACTAAAAATGCTGAGCTATTCCAAAGCAGAATCTACTGAAAGAAAAGAAAATGATCAAATGTATAAGTGTGAGAACAGTAATAATCCAAGAAAATTTAGAAACGGAGAAAAACCTGATATAATTCCTGGGCAGAATAGCTGAGAATGTAAAATAACTGTATAGGTTGTACCCAACATCCTTCGGATGATGAGCACTGACCATTCAGGTGTACAACATTCACATCGGGAATTGATAGAACCAGTAAAAAATAAATAGTGTTGATATTGCCTAGATAGCATGAGTCAGGCATATTTGACCCACAGAACATACTCTTAAATATATGAAAAGTATACTAAAAATATTACCAAGCAGTGTATAAAACCATATAACTTTTTGTTGCTTTTGATTTCCAGATAGATTAAAATTAGTTCTAAAAAATAAAATTCGCATCATATAAGCAAAACCCAAAACCTTATTTAAGATCCGAGGTATACATCTTCAATTCATATAAAATATAAATTATTTAATTTGGGATGGGTATTTGCTCCCCAAAATAAATGTTCAGACAATACTTTATCCTATCGAGCACTAAATTGGAATTATTTCTATTTAAGAGTGGGTGACTTCTTTAGTGACTACTTTAAATGATAATTTTCTTCAGTGAAATATTCACTGAGTATGAAGTAACCTTGAGCTCAAATCCTGGTTTAAACTAGTAACCTTTCACTCAGAGGTAAAAGTGCAGCGACTGTTGACTATAAGATTTAAATTGGAAAATTGTTTTTTTAAATTTTGTTTACACATGTACCAAGGTACAGTGAAAAGCCTCATTTAGTATGCCATCTGTACGGATCAGTGGGGAGACCTTTATAGAATGAAGGGTGTATTGATAGAGGTGTATCAGGTTATGAGTGGTATAGATAGGGTCAATGCAAGCTGACTTTTCCTTTTGAGGTTGGATGAGACTAGAATTAGAGGAAATGGGTTAAGGGAGAAAGATGAAATTTTGAAGGGGAACAGGAGGGGGAACGTCTTCATTCAGAAGGTGGTGAGAGTGTGGGGTGAGCTGCCAGCAAAAGTGTAGGATGGAGGTTTGATTTCAACATTTAAGAGAAGTTTGGATAAGCACATAGATGACCACAAGACCATAAGACACTCAGCCCATCGAGTCATTTCGTCAGATCCCATTCTACTCCATACACCTGCCCTCTCACAATATCTTTTGATGCCCCGACCAAACACGAATCTATCAACTTCCACTTTAAATATACCCACGGACGTGGTCTCCACTGCAGTCTGTAACAGAGGCTTCCACAGATTCACCACTCTTTGGCTAAAAATAAATTTTCTCCTTACTTCTGATTTATAAGGTCGGCCCTCAATTACCCTCCAGTTCTGGATACCCCCACCAGAGGAAACATCCTCTCCACATATACCTTATCTAGTCTTTTCAACATTCAGTACGTTTCAATGAGATCCCCCCCACAGTCTTCTAAATTCCAGTGAGTACAGGCCCAAAGCTGCTAGACACTCCTCATCTTTTAACCCTTTCATTCCCAGAATCATCCTCCTGAACATCCTCTGGACTCTCTCCAATGACAACACATCCTTTCCGAGATAAGGTGCCCAAAGCTGTTGACAATACTCCAGGTGTGGCCTAACTAGTGTCTTATAAAGCTTCAGCGTTATCTTCTTGTTTTTTTTTTATTTTATTCCCCTTGAAATAAATGGCAACATTGCATTTGCCTTCTTTACCACAGACTCAATCTGTAAATTAACCTTCTGGGAGTCCTGCACAAGGACTCCTAAGTCCCTCTGCACCTCTGATGTTTGAATTTTCTCCCCATTTAGATAATAGTCCGCACTATTGTACCTTTTACCAAAATGCACTATCATACATTTCCCAATGCTGTATTCCAACTGTCACTTTTTTGCCCATTCTTCCTATTTGTCTAAGTCCTGCTGCAATTGCATTGCTTCCTCAGCACTACCTACTCCTCCACCTATCTTGGTATCATCCACAAACTTTACCTCAAAGCCATCAATTCCACTATTTAGATCATTGACAAACAATGTGAAAAGTATCAGTCCCAATATTGACCGGCGAGGAAAACCACGGGTCACCAACAGCCAACCAGAAAAAGGCCCTTTTATTCCCACTCGCTGCCTCCTGCCTGTCAGCCATTCCACTACCTATGCCAGTATATTTCCTGCAACGCCATCTTGTTAAGCAGCCTCATGTGAGGCACCTTATCAAATGCTTTCTGAAAATCCAAGTAATTTACATCCACTGCCTCTCCTTTGTCCACCCTGCTTGTTACTTCCTTGAAAAGGTTCGAACGGATTTGTCAGGCAAGACTTCCCTTTACAGAAACCATGCTGACTTTGATTTATTTTATCATTGGTCTCCAAGTACCCCAAAACCTCATCTTTAGTAATAGACACCAACACTTTCCCAACCATTGAGGTCAGGTTAACTGGCCTGTAGTTTCCTTTCTTTTGCCTTCCTCCCTTCTTAAAGAGTGGAGTGACATTTGCAATCTTCCACTCCTCCAAGACCATGCCAGAATCAAGTGATTCTTGAAAAATCATGAGCAATGCATTTGTTATCTCTTCAGCAACGTCTTTCAGGACTCTGGGATGTTGTCCATCTGGCCCAGATGACTTATCCACCTTAAGACTTTTGAGTTTGCATCAGACTTTTTCCTTTGTAAAAGCAATGACACTCACTCCTGCTCCCTGACACCCACGGACCTCTGGCATACAGCTAGTGTCTTCCACTGTAAAGAATTAAGCACAGTGCTTATTAAGTTCATCTGCCATTTCTTTGTCCCCCATTACTACTTCGCCAGCATCATTTGCCAGTGGTCCAATATTAACTCTCACCTCCTTTTTATTCTTTTTATAACTGGAAGAACTTATAGTATCCTGTCTTAAATTATTGGCTAGTTTGCCCTCATATTTCATCTTTTCCCTTCTCATAACTTTTTCATTTGCCTTTTGCTGCATTTTAAAAGCTTTCCAAACATCCAACTTCCCACTCACTTTTACTACCTTATATGTCCTTTCCTTGGCTTTTATGCTGTCCTTAACTTCCCTTGTCAGCCACGGTTGCTTAGCCCTGCCATTTGAGAATTTCTTTTTCTGTGGGACATACCCATCCTGCGCCTTGTGAATCCAGAAACTTCAGAAACTTCAGCCACCTCTGTTCTGCTGTCATCCCTGCAAGTATCTCCCTTCAGTCCACCAGGGTAAGCTCCTCTCTCATGCCTCTGTAATTCCCTTTATTCCATTGTGATACTGATGCTTCTTCCTCTCAAATTGCAGTATGAATTCAATCATATTATGATCACTGTGTCCTACAGGTTCCTTTCTGTTAAGCTGACTAATAAAATCTGGGTTATTACACAACACCTAATCTAAGATAGCTTTTCCTGAGCACAAGCTGCTCTAAAAACCCATCTTGTAGGCATTCAACAAATTCTCTCTCTCTCAATCGGACACCAGTTTGATTTTCCCAATCCCCTTGCATATTGAAGTTCTTCATTACAATTGTGTCATTGCCTTTATTACATTCCTTTGCAATCTCAACCCCACATCTCATCTACTACTCGAGGCCTATATATGATTTCCGTAATTTTTTTTTCACCCTTGCAGTTTCTTAACTCCACCCACAAAGATTTGACATTCGCTGACCCTGTCACCTTTCTAAAGATGTAATTCCATCTCTTACTAACAGAACCACACCACCACCTATACCTTCCTGCCTGTCCTTTCTGTACAAAGTATATCCTTTGATGTTAAACTTCCAACTATGACCTTCTCTCAGCCACGACGCAGCGATGCCCACAACGTCATCCCCACCAATCTCTCATTGCGCCATGAGTTTGTCCACCTTATTCCGAACACAGTGCATTTAAATACAGCACCTTCAGTGCTGCATTCTTCTCCCTTTTGAATTTTGCCTCTGTGGTATAAGTTAACTCTTTGCTCTGACTGCAGTAGTACCCAGTCATTGGCTTGTCCTTCCTTACATTCATGTTACATATTACAGCATCTACTTGTAAACCTGCTGGCTCATACTCATCCTGGTTCCCGTCCCCCTCCCTGCCATATTAGTTTAAACCATGGGGAGGGGTGTGAAGGGGTGTGGTCTAGGTGCAGGTCAATGGGACTAGCAAAATTATAGTTTGGCATGGACTTGATGGGCTGAAGGGCCTGGTTTTATGCTGTGGTGGTTTATAACGCAATGACTCTAATTTATCACATCAATATATTGAAACAATAACAGAATGCAGAATAAAGTATCCCAGTCATAGAGCAGGAGCAGTGCTGGCAGACAATAAATTGTAAGTCCATTACAAAGTAGATTGTGAGGTCAAGAGTCCATCTTAGCAGTTCATTCTGTAGTCTTATGACAGTGGGATAGAAACTGTCCTTGAGACTAGTGGTATGTGCTTTCAGACTTTTGTATCTCCTGACAAATCTTTTGCATCTTAAACAAAACTTCTTTTGAATTTTTTAAAAAGCTTCTTGGAGGTTTTAAAAGTGACAGGAAAGCAAATATGTTTGAAGAAATATGAAGAAGTTTACAGTTACAGGAGTGTTGGACACTGCTTACTCCACATGATTCAGTAAGGCTCTGAAAAGATTTGTAAATTAGGATAACATTTTAAAATTTGGTGCCTTAGGAGGGGTGGCAATCAGTGGTAGAGGCTTGACTGTGGAAGGAGATGATGCAGCCGTCAGAGTTTATAATGT
This sequence comes from Mobula hypostoma, assembly GCF_963921235.1. Taxonomy (NCBI): domain Eukaryota; kingdom Metazoa; phylum Chordata; class Chondrichthyes; order Myliobatiformes; family Myliobatidae; genus Mobula; species Mobula hypostoma. Next base: position 29,216,258 of record NC_086100.1, read on the forward strand.
TGGTCTTTCTGTGGGTGATATTTGAGAAGCTGGTAGTTAATGCCCTGGGAGAGTATAGTAGGATGACAGGATTACCATGAGAGGGAAAGAGCTGAGGGGAATACTCCTCTCACCACCATCATCCAGAATCCTAGGACAGCTGACCACAGAATTTACGCAGGCTTTTGAGCATAAACCTATTCACGTCAGGTGTCAGATTCAGTCTGGCATTCTCTGCAGGAGATTCAGTGTGAGGAAACAGCGAGTCTTTTCAACAGCTCAGTCACGGGAACTTACTGACACAAGAGTCAAAATCAGAAAATAAAAATTAATTTAAAATCATCCTTACTCAGTTGAGTTAAAAGAAAACACAGTGAATGTTAATATCACTGGCCTGTGTTAATAAAACATAGTTAATATCATTGGCCCTGAGCTATGAAATTTGTTGTTTCGTGGCGGCAGTACATTGCAATACATAATAATAAAAACTATAAATTACCATAAGAAGTGTATATATATATATATATATATATAATTACTTAAATATAAATAAAAATATATAAAATTAAATAGGTAGAGCAAAAAGAGAGAAAAGATCGTGAGACAGTGCTCATCTGTCCATTACACACTCAGAAATCTGGTGGCGGAGGGGAAGAAGTTGTCCCTGAAATATTGAGTATGTGTCTTTAAGCTCCTTTAACTTCTCCTTCATGGTAGCAATGGGAAGAGGGCATGTCCTGGATGATGGGGTCCTTAATGATGGATGCCGCCTTTTTGAATTATTGCCTTTTGAAGATGTCCTCGATGATGGGGAGGCTAGCGCCCATCATACAGCTGCCTGAGTTTACAACGTTCTGCAGCCTTTTCTGATTCTGTGCAGTGGCCCCTCCATACGAGACGTTGATGCAACCAGTCAGAATGCTCTCCACAGTACATCTGTAGAAACTTGCGAGAACCTTTGATGACATATCAAGTCTCCTCAAACACCTAATGCAATTTAGCTGCTCTTGTGCCTTCTTTGTAATTACATCAATATGTTGGAACCTGGATAAGTACTCAGAAATGTTTACTTCCAGGAACTTGGAACTGTTTACCCTTTCTACTACTGATCCCCTGGTGAGGAATGATGTGTGCTCTCTTGACTTCCTCTTCCTGAAATCCACAATCAATTATTAAAAGAGAGAGACAGAGAGAAAATATAAAGGAAAGGTAAAAATCTATTTTTAATTGAAATCTCCAACTAACTGAACTCAGTAAGAATGGTATTCCATCCATGACTGGGGAACCTGTTTGATACTAATTATTTATTATTTTGTTAAGCATCTACTTCATTAATTAATCAGCCCCAGTATTTCCTATATTTAGTGAGTAACTGGACGACAAGAACGGCAGCTTATGCGTTATGGTTAAAGGATCATATCTATCAGCAACATAGTGCGTAGAGGACAAGGATATTACAGAGGCATCTTCCTGATTTCCACACTTAGCTGTGGACGCTGAGTGTGTTTGTCCCAATTACTGCATAATAATGACTGTTAGCCTTGCCATTATTCTCATTTGAAATCTAGGCCAATGAAACACTTACTTCAATTTTGTCTTGTCTTTATTTTCTAAAGTAGGCACACACCTTTCTTAGCATTACTAAACTTTTTCCAGTATGACGTCTACTAACATGTCATTATTCATTTCCTTTGTACTTTTGCTTCAGTTTTCAGCAACTGAATATGTTTTCACTGAAGAGAATCCCTTGTTATTTTACTGCCAGTTGTATGTTACACCATTTCTTTGCTCGGTCAGGCATGTTTAATGTATTATACATACTGTATAGTGCACATTTTCAGTACTGGATGCTCTGCTGATCAGGAGCCCTTAGCTGCCTTTGCAAAGACAGTCAATGCTTGGAAGTTACATAAAAAGTATAATGCAATGACTTTTTTCATTTGATAAAAGAACGCTTCAACATAGGTGTAAATGGATTTGCCTATCCGCACAGTTCACCAAAATGTCCTGTGTGCTTGCTTAAGAGTAGATATCCTTTTGGAATCTCTTACATTGAGAATGGATTTATCTCTGCCATCCTTCCCCAAGCTTTTCATCCCAGAATTGTGATTAGCTCAGCGGAAGAACGCAAGCTTTGCATGGATGAATTTCCCAGGCTCGATCCCCAGCACCTCCACGCAGGTGGTCTTAAATTCTTAACAACCTCCAGGAAATTGGTGAAGGAAAACCTCCGGAAAGAGTTCTGACCTGACCTTAGAATGGACTTTTACTGTAAAATCTGAGCCTGATGTTTAGGAGCGGCATGGTAATGTAGGGGTTAGCGTAACACTTTACGGTGCTAGTGACCCAGGTTCAATTCCTGCTGACAGCAAGGAGTTGGCTTATTCTCCCCGTCACCGTGTGGGTTTCCTCTGGGTGCTCCGGTTTCCCCCGACACTCCAACGACACGGGTTAGCATTACTGAGTTGCAGGCAAGCTCGGTTGGTGTCAGAAGCAAGGCAACAATTTCGGGCTGCCCATAGCACATCTTTGGACTGTGTCAGTCATTAATATAAAGACGCATTTCACTGTATGCTTCAATGTATTCTCGGGGAAGATGAAGTGGTAAAATGGCACTTTGCTCTTATGCCTCATGGTCTTTATCTTTTTTTTCCCTCTCCTGGAGAGCTGCTTGTTGAAAAAATGGCGGAGGGACCTCCTCCTTCAACAACTTCTACAGTTTGAGATCTGTTGAAGTACAACAATCCAAGGTTCATAACTTCCCTTTTCTGCTGGTTGGTGAATAATTCCAGTATTTTCTATTTTATTTTCTGAGGTCATGAAACTGTTTATGCAGCTCCTTGAGGTTGGAATTTTTCTATATAGAGTAACATGTGTTTATAGATCTTTACAATGCCCATAAGTTAAGAAGACTAATACCCTGTAATCTGACAACAAATACTTCAAATTTATAGCTGTTGTATAAACATCGGGGAACTCAGGCATGTAAACTGTAGACTTCCTCTACAGCCAATATCTATAGCAGGACCTTATGATGAGTGTGAAAGTAGTCACTGTAGGAAAGTCCATACCGCTGACTGGTCTCTTCAAGCTATTCATTTGTTTGTTCTTTGTATCTGCTGTTTTCATTGCATTGGGTGCCTTCAGTAATTCTTGGGTTTGGCAGACACTGAAACCAGGAGCGGTTTTTCCCCTTCAAGTTCTATCACACCTCCACCCTGGCGAAGATATGTCTGGCAGCCATCTAGCCTATCAGTATGCAATAATGTTCATGATGTGTCTCTGTTTGTTGCAATGATAATCTCACAACATGGCAAAACAGAGAAGTGTATGTCACTTGCAAGAGCTACAATTCCGTGTAAAAGTCTTAGGCACATACACACACACACACACACACACACACACACACACACACACACACACATATATATATAGGCTTTTGCACAGTACTGTAGTAATTTTATGTATTGCACTGTACTGCTGCTGCAGAAAAAATGCATGACATATGTGAGTGATGATAAACCTGATTCTGATATGGGTCTCTATTGTGGACTGAGAGTAGGAAGGGGACAGGGAGAGGGGCATCATGTTTGTGAAAAGAGGAAGGGAGAGGGGAGGGAACAGGAAGCACCAGAGAGATATTCTGTAATGATCAATAAGCCAGTTGTTTGGAAGCAAATGACCTTGTCTGGTGCCTCAGGGCTGGGTGTGTCTTCTCTGCCACCTGTCCCACACCCCTCCTGTGGCACTCCACCCTCGCCATTCCCAACATCCTTTGCTCCCGCCAGGTTTACAAACTCACTCTCTGCTCCACAATGACAAATACAGTACTGAGCAGAAGTCTTAGGCACCCTGGTTATATATATATACGCATACAGTATATGTACCTAAGACTTTTGTATAATTATAACTCCTGAATCCTTGGATTTCCTTCCAGCAAAAAGTATATTTTTGATCCATTGCAAACTCTTCCCCTAACCCCCTCCCTCACAATTCAAAGTTGTTAAGCTTTGTTTTCCTTATGTTTTCGGTCTAATTATACTAACATTTTCATATGAAGTTGGAGAACATGGGGCAGGGGAAAATTAAATCTAATATTAAGTGTTGTTAATGCTAAAAGGTTTCAAGGGAGTGACATTGTATTGGTTTACTATTGTCACATATAGCAAGATAGAATGAAAAGCTTGCTGTGAATACTGTTTACACAGATCAAATCATTACACAGTGCATTAAGCTAGATAAAACAATAAAAATGCAGAATAAATTGCAAAAGCTACCAAAATGGTGTACTGCAGGTGAACAATAAAGTGTAAGATTATATTCCTCTTATTTCAAAATAATGAATCTGTCTTCTGGCAGTTCAGGGCTTTGTATACTGGCCCTTCAACTCTGGTGTCAGTATTTAAATGCAACACAGACTAATAGGAAGAGGGATTTCCTCTTTCCTTTGACTGTTGACATTCTGCATGAAATAAGCTCAGGCAGTCTAAGTCCAGCTTCTGGTGGTCACGGGTCATCCATCTTTTGACAATCAGTGAGCAACTGTTTCCAGCGGCAGAAGAGTCATATTAAAGGCATTGCCAAAATAACCAGAGATCTCATAATAATGCATGTTTGGAATTTTGATCTGGAAAGATTTAATTACACTCGTGTTACAGGGAGCACATTTCAATGACTTCGGCTATTAATACCTATTGATAGTAACTAAGTGCTGGAGGAATGAGGGAATGCACTTTTAAAAGTTATTTTCAATGTCGAAGCGATTGTTTAATTGAAACTTATGCCACTGAAATCAAGCTAATGGACATGAAAAGAGAGTTAAAAATCAACTGCACTGTACTCAATCTTTTGCCAAATTCCAAAAAGGGTAAGAGTGTAAGAATCTCTCCTCAAAGGACATTGAAATAAATGGATTTTCATAACAGTAATGTGGTTTTGTGATCACTAATAGTGAAAATTTCTTCCAGCTTTATTTAATTACCACATTCAAATACATAATTTGTATTTTAACTGCAATATATAATTGCATTAACATTACCATTTCTGTGAAGACCTACTAAGATAGTGCAACCTGCCAGAAGACCAGAGCATTTCTAACGGCAAATTTCTGAATTCCACATATTCCACATTTACTAAGCGATGCTCAGTTTGAGTTTTGTCAAGCCCACACATCTCCAGACCTTGTCACAATCTTCTTCTGAGCATCGGCCAGTGCTGAATACTAAGTTAAGGTGAGAGTGTCGACCCTTAACCTCAAGACAGTGAACGGTATCAAGACACCTAGTTGAAAGCGAGCTTCAAAGGGAAACCTCTCTCCTAAAGGGAAGTGGTTGTGGTTGCCAGAGGTCAGTCATTCCCAGCTCCAGGACATTGGGGCAGGAATTCCTCCGACTAGTGTCCTGGGCCCAGCCATCGTCAGCTGCTTCATCAATAACCTTCTTTCCGTCAGCAAAGTCTGAAATGGGAAGGCTTGTTGTTAATTGCAAGTGCAGCAAGACATAAATAACAGTCAGGCATGATTTGATAAGTGGAAAATTAACAATTCTGCCATAAATGTGTGAAGCGGTGAATATTAATTACGCATGATATTCAATGGTATTACCATCACCAAGGCTATCTCTATCAATAATTAACAATGGTAGGAAATTCACCTGGGCTAATCACATAAATAACCATAATCACAAGGTCAGGGCAGAGATCAGGTATCATGTGCTGGGTGATTCATTTCCCTAAACTCCAAAATCTTTTCACTAACTTAAAGTCAGAGGTTTGATGGAAAAGTTTCCATTTGCCTGAATGGCTACAGCACCATTGACTTTCAGAACTTGAACAACTTGGGAGGCACAAGTGTGCAATATGTAGATCTGGTGCTTTTTAGTTCCAGCTACCCAGGATCAATCCTGATTTACGGGCTTCCAGAGTAAGATTTGCACTCTGTCATTGCTTTACTTTGTACTGCCTCAGGGAACTGTTGTAATGAATTGACCTGTATGGACAATATGCAAGGCAGGTCTTTCACCATACCTCACCCAAAGTGACAATAAACCCATTTACCAGTTTTTCCTGGGTGAGTTTTCTCTGGGTGCTGCAGTTGATCTGCCTCGCTTCTGTACGCCTTCTCGTCACCACCTGAAACTCTGCCAACAATAGTTGTGTCATTGGCAAATTTACAGTTGACGATTGAGCTGTGCCTACCAACGCAGTAACGGGTGTAGAGAGATTAGAGCAATGGGCTAAGCACATATCCTTGAGGTGCACCAGTGTTGATTGTCAACAAGGAGGAGATGTTAATTCTGACCCACACTGACTGTGGTCTTCCGAGGAGGAAGTCAAAGATCCAGTTGCAGAGACCCAGGTTTTGGATCTTGTTGATTAGGACTGAAGGTATGATTGTGTTAAACTTTGAGCTGTAATCAATAAACAGCAGCCTATCGTCCAGGTGATCAAAGGCTGAGTGGAGAGCCAGTGAGGTCACATCTAATATGGACCTATTATGGCGATAGGCAAATTGAAGTGGGTCCAAGTCCTAGTCCTTGCTGAGGCAGGAGTTTATTCTAGCTATGACTAACCCCTCAGAGCACTTCATCACAGTAGATGTGAATGCCGCTGGGTAATAGTTGTTGAGGCAGCTCACCCTGCTTTGTGCAGTAGTATGACTGCCGCACTTTTGGAGCAGGTGGAAACCTCTGACTGAAGCAGTGAGAGATTGAAGACGTCCTTGAACGCACCCACCAGTTGGTTGGCACAGGCTTTCAGAGCCGCACCAGGTACACCGTCAAGGTCTGACGCCTTGTAAGGGTTCACCCTCTTGAAAGATATGTTGGCGTGGGCCTCTGAGACAGAGGTCACAAGGTCACCAGATGCCGCAGGGATTCGCATACCCGGATGTAGTTTTATTCTCCCTTTCAAAGTGAGCATAAAAGGTGCTGATCTCATCAGGGAGTGAGATATCACTGCCATTCATGATGTTAAGTTTCACCTTGCAGGAAGTCATGGACTGCAAACACTGCTAAAGTTGATGTGCATCTGATTTCACCTCTAACCTCAAATGGAATTGTTTTTTCACTCTTAAGATATCCTTCCATAGGTCGTACCTGGACTTCTTGTGTATTTCTGGATCAACGGTCTTGAATTCCATACATCCAGCCCACAGCAGACTATGAATCTCCTGGTTCATCCATGGCATTTGATTTCAGTATGCCCGGTTTGCTCTTGAAAGCACAAACTCACCCACACAGGTTTTGATGAAGTTGGTGATAACCGCGGCGAATTCATTTAGGATCAAAGGTGGATCCCTGAATATTGTCCAGACCACTCACTCAAAGCAGTCCAGTAAGCATTTGTCTGCCTCCCTTGATCATACTTACATGCTCCTCCCCACTGGTGCTGCGGTCTTTAGTCTCTACCTATATGCTGGGAGTAGAAGTACAGCCAGATGATTGGACTTTCCAAAGTGTGGCTGTGGGATGGCACGGTAAGCGATCTTGATGGTGGTATAACAGTGGTCAAGTGTGTTGACTTTTCTGTTTCCACAGGTGATATGTTGGTGGTAGTTGTTCAGAGACTTCTTCAAGCTGGCCTGGTTGAAATCCCCCACAATGATAGTGAAGACATCAAGTTCATGCCTGCTGATTATGGAGCTTAGCTCCTTCAGAGCCTGTCTGACATTGGCCCAAGGAGGAATGTGCACTGCTGACAGCATGATGAAGGAAAATTCCCTTGGCAGATAAAACGAATGACATTTGACCACTAGATGATCCAGGCCAGGTGAGCAGAAATAAGACAGAACCTGCATGTTTGTGCAACACGATGAGTTAATCATGAAGTATACTCTTCAACCCCACTCTTAAAAGAGTGAGTTGTTTTTTCTTCACAGTGAATGGGGAAGCCATCTAGCTGCAGCGCTGCATGTGAAATGGTGGGAAATAGCCATGTTTCCATGAAGCAAAGTACACAGCAGCCCCTGATGTCCCTTCGCTACTGCAATCTTGTTCAGAGGTCTACGATTTTGTTATCCAGAGACTATACATTTCCCTGCAAGATAGATGGGAGCGGGGGTCTAAAGGCTATATGTTTCAAAATCTTACTTACAGCCCAGCATGCTTTCATAAGACCATATGATATAGGAGCAGAATTAGGCCACATGGCCCATCGAATCCACCATTTCATAATTGCTGATCCAAATTTCCTCTCAGACCCAATCTCCTGCCTTCTTCCCATCTCCCTTCACTGATTAATCAAGAATCTATCAACTTCTGCCTTAAATATACATAAAGACTTGGCCTCCACAACTGCCTGTGGCACAAAATTCCACAGATTCTTCACTCGCTGGCTAAGGAAATTCCTACTCATCTCCATTCTAAAAGGAGGCCCCTCTATTCTGTGGTTGTGTCATCTGGTCTTAGACTCTCCCACCGCGGGAAACATCCTCTCCACATCCACTCTATCAAAGCCTTTCACCATTTGATAGATTTCAATGAGGTTACTCCTCATTCTCCTGAATTCCAGTGAATATGGACCCAGTGTCATCAAATGGTCTTCACATGACAAGCCATTAAATCCTGGAACAAGAGGGATTCTGCAGATGCTGGAAATTCAAGCAACACACATCAAAGTTGCTGATGAACGCAGCAGGCCAGGCAGCATCTCTAGGAAGAGGTACAGTCGACGTTTCAGGCCGAGACCCTCTGTCAGGACTAACTGAAGGAAGAGCTAGTAAGAGATTTGAAAGTGAGAGGGAGAGGGGGAGATCCAAAATGATAGGAGAAGACAGGAGGGGGAGGGATGGAGCCAAGAGCTGGACAGGTGATTGGCAAAGGGGATATGAGAGGATCATGGGACAGGAGGTCCGGGGGGAAAGACAAGGGGGGGGACCCAGAAGATGGGCAAGGGGTATAGCCAGAGGGACAGAGGGAGAAAAAGGAGAGTCAGAAAAAGAATGTGTGTATAAAAATAAATAACAGATGGGGTATGAGGGGGAGGTGGGACATTAGCGGAAGTTAGAGAAATCAATGTTCATGCCATCAGGTTGGAGGCTACCCAGACGGAATATAAGATGTTGTTCCTCCAACCTGAGTGTGGCTTCATCTTTACAGTAGAGGAGGCCGTGGATAGACATGTCAGAATGGGAATGGGATGTGGAATTAAAATGTGTGGCCACTGGGAGGTCCTGCTTTCTCTGGCGGACAGAGCGTAGGTGTTCAGCAAAACAGTCTCCCAGTCTGCGTTGGGTCTCGCCAATATATAGAAGGCCACATCGGGAGCACCGGACGCAGTATATCACCCCAGCCGACTCACAGGTGAAGTGTTGCCTCACCTGGAAGGACTGTCTGGGGCCCTGAATGGTGGTAAGAGAGGAAGTGTAAGGGCATGTGTAGCACTTGTTCCACTTACAAGGATAAGTGCCAGGAGGGAGATCAGTGGGGAGGGATGGGGGGAACGAATGGACAAGGGAGTCGCGTAGGAAGCGATCCCTGCGGAAAGCGGTGGGGGGGGGGAGGGAAAGATGTGCTTAGTGGTGGGATCCTGTTGGAGGTGGCGGAAGTTACGGAGAATAATATGTTGGACCCGGAGGCTGGTGGGGTGGTAGGTGAGGACCAGGGGAACCCTATTCCTAGTGGGGTGGCGGGAGGATGGAGTGAGAGCAGATGTGCGTGAAATGGGGGAGATGCGTTTGAGAGCAGAGTTGATGATGGAGGAAGGGAAGCCCTTTTCTTTAAAAAAGGGGGACATCTCCCTCGTCCTGGAATGAAAAGCCTCATCCATTAAATCCTGGAATCATTTTTGTGAAGCTCCTTTGAACCCTCTCCAGTTTCAGCACATCCTTTCTAAGATAAGGGGCCAAAACTGCTCACAATACTTCAAGTGAGGCCCCACCAATGCTTTATAAAGTTTCAACATTACATCGTTGCTTTTTTATTCTAGTGCTGTTGAAACTAATGCTAACATTGCATTTGCCTTCCTCACCACAGGCTCAAATTGCAAATTAACCTTTAGGGAATTCTACACAGGAACTCCTGAAGTCCCTTTGTGCCTCCTTTTTCTGATTTTTCTCTCTGTTTAGAAAATAGTCAACCCTTTAATTGCTTCTACCAAAGTGCATGACCATGCACTTCCTGACAGTGTATTCCATCTGCCACTCCTTTGCCCATTCTCCTAATCTGTCTAAGCCCTTCTGTACTTCTCTACTTCCTCAAAACTAACTGCCCGTCCACCTATCTTCATATCGTCTGCAAGCTTTGCAAGTAAGCCATCAATTCCATCATCTAAATCATTGAAATATAACACAAAAAGAATCAGTCCCAATATAGACCCCTGTGGAACACCACTAATTGCTAGCAGCCAACCAGGAAAGGCACCCTTTATTCAATCACTTTGCCTCCTGCCAATCAGTCACTGCTTTAACCTGCTAGAATCTTTCCTGTAATACCATGGGCTCGTAGTTTGTTAAGCAGCCTCATGTGTGGCACCTTGTCAAAGGCCTTCTGAAAATCCAAGCACACAACATCAACCAATTCTCCTTTGTCTATCCTGCTTGTTATTTCTTCAAAGAATTCCAACAGATTTGTCAGACAAGATTTTCTCTTGAGGAAACCATGCTGACCATGGCCTATTTTGTTATGTGCCTCTAAGTACCCTGAGACCTCATCCTGAGAAATCCAGCTCATACTCTTCATGACAGGCAGGGCGAAGTTAAGATGGCGCAATACTGCGACTCCTTTGCTTACATCTCTGGAAACAGCTTTAGTTCTGTCTTTGATATCTGGTTTTTTCTTCCTTTTCAGGGTGTGGGTTATTCTCTTGAAGACCCTGACCTGGTGTTGCACTCTGTCTTCGGTGCTTTGCCCCGCCCCCGCCGCTCTCAGGGCTTCATGAATGGCCACTTTTTGATATCCCAAGGACCTGGCCTGGAAGACAAGCACACCTTTAGGTTTCCAGGATCTTGTGGCTCTGGGGATGTGTTGATTCTAGGCTGGTGCCCCTGACTGAAGTATCAGGGGAGAACATGGAACGTCGGGAGCAGCAGGTTAGCTTCCGGGGACTGCGTGCCCGGACAGCCACGCCTTTTTAGTGCCGACTCTCCAGGTGCAGGGCTTGGAAAAAGTGATGCAACAGACTTTTAACATCGTGAAACAGTGAGTTGTTTGTTATGTCTCCCCTCTCGTTGTGAAATGGGGACACCTCATTTTCCCATATTAGGGAGCGAGAGAGAGCCTGTGGTATGTTGAATTATTGGGTGAATGAGTAGTTTTTGGGGTACAGCAAGTCTGTGTCTTGAGTGCTTGGTGGAGGGTGCTGATGCTTTCTTGCTGGTGGGTGTGGGGGGATCGTTACATCGCTGCTGCTTGTGCATGGAAGGGGAAGTTGGGGGGGAGCTTTGGAGTTCTAACGTTTTAACTGTCATTCATTCTTTGGGAATCTCCACTGTCTTCGTGGATGTCTGCGAAGAAAAAGAATTTCAGGATGTATACTGTATACGTTTCTCTGACATTAAATGTATCTATTGAAACCTATTGAAACCCCTTATACCTGGAACTTCCATCATACTGTTACTGTCTTCCACAGTGAAGACTGATGCAAAATACTTATTCAGTTCACCTGGCAATTCACTGTCACCCATTACTATCTGTCCAGCAGTCTGATATCCACTCTCATCTCTCTTTACACTTTATGTATCTGAAGAAACTTCTGGTATCCTCTTTAGTATTATTGGCTAGCTTCCTTTCGTATTCCATCTTTACCTTCTTAATGACTTTTTTAGTTTCTTTCTGTTGGTTGTTAAAAGCTTCTCAATCCTCTAACTTCCTTCTTATTTTGCTCTATTACATGCTCTCTCTTTGGCTTTTATGTTGGGTTTGACTTCTCTTGTCATTCTCATTTCATTTTTCTTAAAGGGAAACTGCAATCGTGATTTGCGTCTGCAGCCTAGGATCTGTCAATATTGAGTACTGATAGATTCTTAAAATGATGTTGCTTACTCAAGCACTCATGGCTGTGACTGTGAACTTCGGCTGTGGTAGTCTTGAACGGGAATAGTTGATAATTCCCATTGGAGTTGCATGTAATGAGTCACCTCTTGTCGGCGGCGTCTTTTGTATTCCTTAGATATGTGACATCTGACATTTGGCACTGGAAACCCGGAGCAACACACACAAGATGCTGGATGAACTCAGCAGGTCAGGCAGCATCTATAGAGGGGAATAAAGAGTTAAAGTTTTGGGCCAAGACACTTCATCAGGACATTAAATAAGATTAACCTAGGACAGAATGGGTGCATGATAGAAACTGTAGAAACCATAGAAAAACTACAGCACAGAAACACGCCTTTTGGCCCTTCTTGGCTGTGCCGAACCATTTTCTGCCTAGTCCCACTGACCTGCACACGGACCATATCCCTCCATACACCTCCCATCCATGTATCTGTCCAATTTATTCTTAAATGTTAAAAAAGAACCCACATTTACCACCTCATCTGGCAGCTCATTCCATACTCCCACCACTCTCTGTGTGAAGAAGCCCCCCCTAATGTTCCCTTTAAACTTTTCCACCCTCATCCTTAACCCATGTCCTCTGGTTTTTTTTCTCCCCTTGCCTCAGTGGAAAAAGCCTGCTTGCATTCACTCTATCTATACCCATCATAATTTTATATACCTCTATCAAATTTCCCCTCATTCTTCTACGCTCCAGGGAATAAAGTCCTAACCTATTCAACCTTTCTCTGTAACTGAGTTTCTCAAGTCCCAGCAACATCCTTGTAAACCTTCTCTGCACTCTTTCAACCTTATTAATATCCTTCCTGTAATTTGGTGACCAAAACTGAACACAATACTCCAGATTCAGCCTCACCAATGCCTTATACAACCTCATCATAACATTCCAGCTCTTATACTCAATACTTTGATTAATAAAGCCCAATGTACCAAAAGCTCTCTTTACGACCCTATCTACCTGTGACGCCACTTTTAGGGAATTTTGTATCTGTATTCCCAGATCCCTCTGTTCCACTGCACTCCTCAGTGCCTTACCATTAACCCTGTATGTTCTACCTTGGTTTGTCCTTCCAACGTGCAATACCTCACACTTGTTTGTATTAAGCTCCATCTGCCATTTTTCAGCCCATTTTTCCAGCTGGTCCAAGTCCCTCTGCAGGCTCTGAAAACCTTTCTCACTGTCTACTACACCTCCAATCTTTGTATCATCAGCAAACTTGCTGATCCAATTTACTACATTATCATCCAGATCATTGATATAGATGACAAATAACAATGGACCCAGCACTGAACCCTATGGCACACCACTAATCACAGGCCTCCACTCGGAGAAGCAATTCTCTACCACCACTCTCTGGCTTCTTCCATCGAGCCAATGTCTAATCCAATTTACCACCTCTCCATGTATACCTCGCGAGTGAATTTTCCTAACTAACCTCCCATGCGGGACCTTGTCAAAGGCCTTACTGAAGTCCATGTAGACAATATCCACTGCCTTCCCTTCATCCACTTTCCTGGTAACCTCCTCGAAAAACTCCAATAGATTGGTCAAACATGACCTACCACGCACAAAGCCATATTGACTCTCCCTAATAAGTCCCAGTCTATCCAAATGCTTGTAGATTCTGTCTCTTAGTACTCCCTCCAATAACTTACCTACTACCAACGTTAAACTTACTGGCCTATAATTTCCCGGATTACTTTTCAATCCTTTTTTAAACAACGGAACAACATGAGCCACTCTCCAATCCTCCGGCACCTCACCTGTAGACAGCGACATTTTAAATATTTCTGCCAGGGCCCCTGCAATTTCAACACTAGTCTCCTTCAAGGTCCGAGGGAACACCCTGTCAGGTCCCGGGGATTTATCCACTTTAATTTTCCTCAAGACAGCAAGGACCTCCTCCTTATCAATCTGTACAGTTTCCCTTAATTCCATAGACTTCATGCCAGTTTCCTTAGTAAATACAGACGCAAAAAACCTATTTAAGATCTCCCCCATTTCCTTTGGTTCCACACATAGCCGACCACTCTGATCTTCAAAAGGACCAATTTTATCCCTTACAATCCTTTTGCTCTTAATATACCTGTAAAAGCTCTTTGGATTATCCTTCACTTTGACTGCCAAGGCAACCTCATGTCTTCTTTTAGCCCTCCTGATTTCTTTCTTAAGTATTTTCTTGCACTTCTTATACCCCACAAGCACCTTATTTACTCTGTTTCCTATACCTGTCATACAACTCCCTCTTAGTCTTTATCAGAGTTGCAATATCCCTTGAGAACCAAGGCTCTTTATTCCTATTCACTTTGCCTTTAATCCTGACAGGAACATACAAACTCTGCACTCTCAAAATTTCTCCTTTGAAGGCTTCCCACCTACCGATCACATCTTTGCCAGAGAACAACCTGTCCCAATCCACGCTTTTCAGATCCTTTCTCATTTCTTCAACTTTGGCCTTCTTCCAGTTCAGAACCTCAACCCTAGGACCAGATCTATCCTTGTCCATGATCAATTTGAAACTAATGGTGTTATGATCACTGGAACCAAAGTGCTCCCCTACACAGACTTCCGTCACTTGTCCTAACTGGTTTCCTAACAGGAGATCCAATATTGCATCCCCTCTAGTTGGTCCCTCTATATATTGATTTAGAAAACTTTCCTGAACACATCTTACAAACTCTAAACCATCTAGACCCCCAACAGTATGGGAGTCCCAATCAATATATGTAAAATTAAAATCCCCTACCACCACAACTTTACTTTTCCTGCAGTTGCCTGCTAACTCTCTGCAGATTTGCTCTTCCAATTCTCGTTGACTATTGGGTGGTCTGTAATACAATCCCACTAATGTGGCCATATCTTTCCTGTTTCTCAGCTCCACCCATAAGGACTCAGTAGACAAGCCCTCTAATCTGTCCTGCCTGAGCAGTGCTGTAATATTTTCCCTGACAAGCAACGCTACTCCCCCACCTTTCATTCCTCTGCCTCAATCACATCTGAAACATCGGAACCCTGGAATATTAAGCTGCCAGTCCTGCCCCTCCTGTAGCCAAGTTTCACTAATTGCTATAACGTCATAATTCCACGTGTCAATCCACGCCCTCAACTCATCCGCCTTCCCTGCAATACTCCTAGCATTGAAATATATACACCTCAGAAGATTTTTACCACCACTCACAACCTTTCTATTAGCGGATTTGCTTGAACTTTTAACATTATTTATTTTCACCTCAGCCACACTGTCAGCTCTGGCACTCTGGTTCCCATCCCCCTGCAAATCTAGTTTAAAGCCTCTCCAACAGCACTAACAAACCTCCCTGAAAGAATATTGGTCCCCCTGTAGTTCAAGTGTAACCCGTCTCTCTTGTACAGGTCCCACCTGCCCCAGAAGAGGTCCCAATGATCCTGAAATCTGAAACCCTGCCCCCTACACCAGTTCCTCAGCCACGTGTTCATCCTCCAGAGCATCCTATTCCTACCCTCAGAGGCACGTAGCACAGGTAGCAATCCTGAGATTACCACCCTTGAGGTCCTGCTTTTCAACTTCCTACCAAGCTCTCTATACTCACTCTCCAGGACCTCCTCACTCTTCCTTGCTATGTCATTGGTACCGATGTGCACCACGACATCTGGCTGATCATCCTCCCACTTCAGAATGTCATGCAAGCGATCAGAGACATCCTTGACCCCGGCACCCGGGGTGATACTTGGCGTGGACCAGTCGGCTGAAAGTCCTGTTTGCATGCTGTATGACTTTATGATCATACAGGACTTAGTTAGTAGTCCGTTATTATTCATTCCATCTGCCACCACATACAATGGGTACAAATACACTGCACCTCCTAAAGCCACAATGGCTCCCACCAAGAACAGCTAGAGCAGCTGGTGAATGGCAAGGTCAAAGCCTATAGGTTGTCCACCATGTCAACATACAATTCTGACCTGGATGTAAGTTACCAGCTCTTCATCGCCATTGGGTGTAAACACTGCTGCTCTCTTCCCTGCAGTACTGTGGGAGTACCTGCTCAAGAAGACTGAGGCAGTTTACCATTTACCATTAACTTCTCAAAGGTAATTAGAGAAAGGCATTAAATTCTGTCCTCCTAATAGACTTTTGCTTTAAAAACAGTGAATTCTTGAAGGTCCACTATAATATGGTTTATTACCGCTGACATAGAAATTTGTTTTGTGGCTGTGGTACATAAAAATGACTATAAATTATGATAAGAATATGTACATTGGATTCTGGTTAACTGGACCACTGGTTAATTGGGGCAGCCTCTTATTTGGGACAGATGCGTCGGTTTTCTCGGGGTCTTCTGGTTTTCTCCCACAGTCCAAAGATGTACCAGTTACTAAGTTAATTAGTCATTATAAATTGTCCTATGATTAGGCTAGGGTTGTGCAAGGGCCGGAAGGGTCTATTCCAAACTATATCTCTAAATGCAATATAAAATAAGTAAGTTTTAACGACGAAAATCTAATCGAAAAAATAGCCAGAATTCCTTTGGTTTATTTTGAACCCTATGATGCTTAATTGGGACAGGATACTGTGGACGAGCATTTTCTAATTAGGGTCAGTCACGTGAGTTTTGTGACCATCAGACACTACACATGCTTAGAACAATCTGTTTTTTAAATAGCAACAGTTGCATGTGTCTGTGTTCAAAAAGTAGTGATTTTTGTCACTGATAGTTACTGCAAGAAATAAGCAGTAAGGCAATTCAGAACTGTTTTGCACTCAGGCTTGGAGATGCCAGAAATAGCCAAGAATGAAAACGAAACAGTTTTACTGCTTCATCAGGTTAAGAACTATGAGTAATTTGAAGGTAGCAAAAATCATGTTGAATGAAAATGAAGATTTGGATGATGCAAAGGTAGAACTCATTGTATGAAGGCAGCCTATCTTTTGCAGAAAGTGCGCTGATTTTGCTCATTTACAGCCAATCAAAAGAACACAACACCATTCTGTCACGAGCCCTGTGGGCCTCTGTGGCTTGCCGTAGAATGTTGATCTTCTGGGTTTCTTGAGCGCCTGTATTTGCTAATTGTTATCTTAACTAGAGCTGTTAAGCCCTTGGGCTTTGAGTTTAATCGTGTCAAGTTAATTACGTCTGGCACGGGGTTCCCGCATTCTATGATTACTTAAGGAGGACGCTTATTTAATGCCTTAGCGGAATCATTGTGTTGGAGAGAATGATTTGTATCACGGTGTCACAGAGGTGCAACTGCCTCCCTGGCTCTGTTGGTATTCCTGTGTCTAAACTCTTGTTTCCCTCTCTTCATGGGGAATCTGCTACCCTCCACCCCTGGGGGTTGAGTCGTTGACAGTGCTTCCGGTGACCGAGGCTGCCTTCCGTTGCACCTGGTTTGAGTCGATGCCAGCAACCGCTGTGACAGAGAGAACCTGCTGTTCCTCGGCACTTGGGTCTGGTCCTGTGAATGCACACCGTGACACATACACTGGATTAATTCCTCTGTTGATAAATATTAGGAACTAATACACAGTTTTGAAGTACAGTGGTAATATTAGTTGTGTTCTAATTTGTTCTGTTTTTCATTTAAATACATCATTTGTTACTCAGTTAAACTTTATACTTTTTAAAAAAAATATCTTTTTAACTATCTCCATGAAACCTAGGCCAATTGGGGCAACTGCTTAATTGGACCATAATGTACTGGTCCCAACGTGTCCCTATTATCTGGAATCCACATTTTAAAAGAATGCAAAAAGAGTAAAATAAGAGAGGTAGTGTTCATGAGTTTATGAACTATTCAGAAATCTGCTGGTGCCCATGATGAAGCTGGCTGAGTTTACAAACCTCGGCAACTTTTGCCTCTCCTGTGCATTCAGTCCCACCGTACTAGATAGTGATGCAACCAGTCAGAACGGTCTCCGTGGTACATCTGTAGAAATTTGCTCGAATCTTTGGTGACATACTAAATCACCTGAGGTCCTATTATAGCTAGTGGTATGCCTTCTTTATAATTGTGTGACTATATTGGGACTGGAATAGATATTCAGGGGTATTGGCAACCAGGAAGCTGAAGCTGCTCATCCTTTCCACTGAAGACCCGCTAATTCTATCAGAAGCCTGTAATTCAGAGTGCCACTGGAGCTTCCTGATGGGGAGAATCATTCTACAGGAGTTACAGTATCTTTTTCAGAAATTGCAGTTGCATCTCAATTTTACTGCAAGGTTGAAGGTTTTTAATGCTAAACCTATGTCTTGCAGAGTTCAACATTAACAGCGAGGGCTTAATGCTCAAAACAAAAACAAGTATGTTTAAAGTATTTGAAGTACATTAGCAGCATTAGTGGAGATTTATATGTATATTAGCACCTTTCGTAATCACAGGACTATGCAAAGTACTTACAGCCAGTGAAATTCTTTGGCGTATTATAGGAAATGCTTAACTGAGGCCCATTTGTGTAATGCACTATAATTATAAGAGGGATATTAGAAAATGCAATATTAAATATCTAGATAATTTTCTCCTGACTGTTATTAAATCAGTCTGAAAGGATAAAGTATTTGAAATATTTGTTATTAGTTTGGGCTGAATTAATATTATTTTTGGCCAGACTGGTGGTTGGATTTTTTCCAAAATGAAAAGAAAATATAATGAGGTAAACCAGAAATTCAAAAAAAAACAATCTTTTCCCATAAACAGAAGAAGATATCTCTGGGTTTTAACCATGTCTACCATTTCAGTCCTGTTGAAAGAGCATTGCACCAAGTCTTTCAAATATTTCTTTCCAAAAACATCCTTCAGCATGAAAGAAACATATATGCACTGCAGGCATCTTTTGTTCTTGGGCGTGAAATTGGGCATCGGTTACTTAGGGCTGGGCATGGCTTTCACACAAATTAACACAAGAAAGGAAAAGTATTGTGTTTAAAAGAAGGAATTTCTTTTATGAATTCTCCGTCAATATATCACACAGAATCCGAATTAGGCTTACAGTCACTGACATACGTCGGGAAATTTGTTGCTTTGTGGCGGCAGTACAGTGTAATACATAAAATATATCGTAAATTCTAATAAGAAATCTATTTTTAAAAGTTCAGAAGAACTTCAAGGCAGAGCAAGCATTTCTCTATGCATGAAAAGCCTGACCAAAATTAAATTTATCCATATGTAATCACATCTCCATCAGCCCCTTTAATTATCGCCATGTAAGCACTTTAAAGACATTTGTTGTGTTGGACCCAGAAACTACTTTTTTCTGGATAAACTAATTTAACTAACAGATCATGGAGAAGAATTTATTATTTAGCATAGAGGTTGCAGTTTTCTCGCTTAGTTTTTGAACTGCAGTGGGTTTTTGGTAATTCGCAGGAAAAGGCTTCACTTTGCAATCGAGTTCCACAACGATTCTGTTGGTAGTAGAGATACTGGACTGGTAAAAGCAGCTAAGTTTAGTCGGTGCTCTATGTTACATTTGGCCGTTGATAATTTTGTCACCATAACAAGTCTTCACGGTCAGCGAGTCACATCTGCTGATGAATGGTGAGACTAGCTTTAAAGATTAAAAAAAAGCTTTATTTGTCACAAGTGGAGACAGACGTGAGAAGCACAGAGGAACATCTGGAGAAACTCCTGAAATGCCCGCTTCGCTGCGGCTGCTACTGTGCGATCGAGAATCTCCGGAGGGGAAGGCCCCAAATCCTCGGCTTTGCCTATTGCCTGTTGCCGGGGTTGAAGCGCTTGGCAGAGATGGTGCTCGGTGCTCGGTGTCGGAGGGCTGGTCGGAGGCTTGAAGTTTTCAGACGGACTCAAGAGTTGGCTGTGGTCAGGTGCTTTCAGGGTGCTGCATCGGCAAGTTTGCGGCGCTGGAAGCTCATGGCAGGGAGAGTTTTTCTTCCTTCTGCCATCTGTGTGAGATGATGGGACTTTCCAGAGACTTTGAGACTTTTTTTTACCGTGCCCATGGTCTGTTCTTTATCAAATTACGGTATTGCTTTGCACTGTTTGTAACTATATGTTGTAATTATGTGGTTTTTGTCAATTTTTCAGTCTTGGTTTGTCTTATGTTTCTGTGATATCACACTGGAGGAACATTGTATCATTTCTTAATGCATACATTACTAAATGACAATAAAAGAGGACTGCGTGTCCTCATAATCTAAAAAAAAAGTACATCAAAACATAGAGTGAAATGCATTGTTTTGTGTCAACAGCCAACGCAGTTTGAGGATTGTGTTGGGGCAGCCCTCAAGTATCACTTTGCTTCTGGCGCCAACATAGCAAGCCCACAAGTTAGTAACCCTTTGGAATGTCTTTGTAAGTCTTTGTAAGTAAGTCTTTGGAATGAGGGAGGAAACTGGAGCAGCCAGAGGAAATGGGAGAATGTACAACTCCTTACGGACAGCGACATCGGAAATCGCTGGTGTGCTAAAGCAATTGCGCTAACAACTACGCTACCATGCTACCACTTTGTGCAAGACACAGTCAAGTCTGCAAATCCTGGAATTTTATCCTTGGTGGATCGACAAGGGCTGCATGATTATGGCAACAACTGCGAAAGAGGGAGGTAATTTTGGTGAAAGGATCAAAACCGTGCTAATATGACAAGTTTGTCAGGATCACCAAGTTCAGTGCACTGTTTTGGCCTTTGTTGCTGATTACCATAATTCACAATTGCTTGGAAATGCTTAACAAACCCCCATAGATTTAGCATGTGCTCTGACTCGCGCATATATACATCAGAAGGATGTTATCTGAAAATCATTATCCTCGCTATTAACAGACCTATCATTTTCAAGGGTACTTTTCAATCCAGGGTCAGCTTCAGTTATTTTTTTGTATCCTTGAATTCCCACAAGGCATCTCTGCAGAACTAGAATCTGTTTTCTTGTGGATTCCTTTAACTTGTATGTTGCCCGTGGACAGAAAATATTAACGGTATTTTGTTCAGAATGACTTAGGGGCTAAGGAAGATGACATATTGTCAAGGTCTTGTCGGTGAAGCGATGTTTTCTAGCCCATGATAGGAAAGAGTCTATGCATCTTTCTACAGCAGCTGGACATGCTATGCCTGGCTTCATATCTTCCTCCTAATCCTCTTTGATACCAAAAGGGCCAGTGACCAATTCTTCCTTTTTTGCTGATGAATCCCCTAATGTTGAAAACTGCAGCACTCTAATTTCAGGTGGAGATCTCGGAAATAAATGCTTCCATTATATCCAATAAACCCTCCAATATTATATCCAATAAACCCTCCAAATGTGTTTCAAAAGCTTTCTTTCCCTCGACGGATGCAAGTAAACAGTAAAAGATAATATTCCTTTAAATGCTGCTCAGAATCTCAGCAATGATTTCCTTACGTCCAACCACCTGTCTTCAATTAGAGTGTCACCAATAGAGCAATGCCCACCAAGGTACTGGGAACTCTCCTTAAAAAGCATTAGCAGGCAAGTTAACTGTCAATCAATTCCCTCATATTCCTTCCTCCACATGTCTATTCCTACCAACTTAGTTACAAAAATGTCATGTTGTGAAAATGCAAGCTTACCCAGTACTACCAGTGTCTAAGAAGAACATGGTGATCTGCCTCAATGATTATCATCCAGTAGTACTTACGTCCACTGTGATGAAGTGTTTTGAGAGGTGGTGATGAACTCCATTAACTCCTGCCTGAGAAGCGATTTGTATTCGCTACAATTTGCCTACCGGCACAACAGGTCCATGGCAGATGTCATTTCATTGGCTCTTCACTGAACCCTGGGACATCTGGATAGCAAATATGCATACGTCAGGGTGTTCCTTAACAATGACAGCTCACCATTCAAAATTATCATCCCCTCAAATCGAATCAATAAGCTTCTTCACTTTTACCTCAGTTCTTCCTTCTGCAATTGGATCCTCGATTTGCCGACCCCAGTCAGTTTGGATTGGCAACAACATCTCCTCCACAATCTCCATCAGCACAGGTGCACCACGTTGCTGTGCGCATAGCCTCCTGCCCTACTTGCTGTATGTCTAAACTCAATGCCGTGTTTATGCTTGCTGACAACACCACTGTTGTTGGCCAAATCAAAAGTGGTGACGAGTCGGCCTATAGGAGGGAGATTGAAAATGTGGTTGAGTGGAGCCACAACAACAATCTCTTACTCAATATCAGCAAGACCAAGGAGCTGAGTATTGAATTCAGGAGGAGGAACCCGGTAGTCCATGAGCCAGTCTTCATCGGAGGATGGATCAGAGATGCAGAAGTTCAGCAGCTTCAGTTTCCTCAGAGGTCCTGTCCTGGGCCTACCGTGTAAGTGCAATGACAAAGAAAGCATGGTAGCACCTCTACTTCCTTAGCAGTTTGTAATGATTCGACATAACTTGTAATACTTTGGCAAACCTCCATAGATGTGTGGTGGACAGTATATTGACCAGTTGCATCACATCCTCGTATGGAAACACCAATGCTCTTGAACAAAAAATCCTACAACATTAGTGGAAACAGCACAGTCCACCCTCCTCTCCGTTGAGCACATCTACATGAAGCACCGTCGCAGCAAAGCAACATCTACCATCGGGGACCCCTACCATCTATGACACGCTGTCTTCTCACTGCTGCCATTAGGAAGAAGGCAAAGGATCCTTAGGACTCACACCACCAGGTTCGGGAATAGTTATGGCCGCTCAACTCCTGAACTAGTTGGGATAAATTTACTCAACTTAACCCAACCCATCACTGAACTGTTCCCACAACTTATGGGCTCACTTTCAAGGACTCTTCATCTCATTTTCTCAAAATTAATAAGACCATAAGACCATAAGACATAGGAGCAGAATTAGGCCATTTGGCCATTCGAGTCAGCTCTGTCATTCAATCATGGCTGATCCTTTTTTCCCCTCCTCAGCCCCTCTCCCCGGCCTTCTCCCTGTAACCATGTCCAATCAGGAACCTATCAAGCTCTGTCTTAAATACACCCAATGACCTGGCCTCCACAGCTGCCTGTGGTAATAAATTCCACAAATTCACCACCCTCCAGTTAAAGAAATTTCTCCATATCTTTGTTTTAAATGGATGCCCCTCTATCCTGAGGTTGTGTCCGCTTGACCTAGACTGCCCCAACATGGGAAACATGCTTACCACATCTATTCTGTCTAGGTCTTTCAATGTTCGAAAGATTTAGATGAGATCTGCCCTTATCCTTCTGAATTCCAGCGAGTACAGACCTAGAGATTTAAAACGTTACTCGTATGATAACCCTTTCATTCCTGGAATCATCCTTGTGAACCTCCTCTGAACCCTCTCCAATGCCAGCACATCTTTTCTTCGATGAGGAGCCCAAAACTATTCACAATACTCAAGGTGAGGCCTCACCAGTGCCTTATAAAGCCTCAGCATCACATCCCTGCTTTTGTATGCTAGACCTTTTGAAATGAATGGTTTTGTCTCGAAACGCTGACCATACTCTTTTCCTAGATGCTGCTTGGCGTGCTGAGTTCCTCCAGCATGTTGTGTGTGTTGCTTGAGAATATTGGTTCCCCGTGGTTCAGGTGCAACCCGTCACTCTTAAGCAGGTCATACCTCTCTGAAAAGAGATCTCAATGATCCAGGAATCTGAAGCCTTGCCCCCTGCACCAACTTCTCAGCCATGCATTAATTTGTCAAATATTCCTGTTTCTACCCTCACTGGCGGGTGGCACAGGCAGCAATCCAGAAATTACCTGGTAGGACCTGCCTCTCAGCTTTCTACCTAGCTCTCTAAATTCTCTTTTCAGGACCTCATTGCTTTTCCTTCCTATGTCATTGGTACCAATATGTCCTAAGACATCTGGCTGCTCTCCCTCCTTCTCCAAAATGTTGTGGACGTGATCTGAGACGTTCCTGACCCTGGCACCTGGGAGGCAACATACCAGTCATGTGTCCCATTCACATCCACAGAATCTCCTGTCTGTTCCCCTGACTATTGAGTCTCCTATCACTACTACTCCCCCCATCTCCCTCTTTCCCTTCTACACCACGGACCCATGCTCAGTGCCAGTAACCCGGTCTCCGTGGCATTCCTTTGGGAGGTCATCCCCCACAACAGTATCCAAAACAGTATACCTATTATTAAGAGGAATGGCCACAGGGGTGCTCTGCGCTAACTGCCTATTTCACATTTCCATTTCTCCTGACAATCACCCAACTACTCATTTCCTGCAACTTCGGTATGACTACTTTCCTGTAACTCTGATTGATTATCTCCTCACTCTCCCATACAAGCTGAAGGTCATCCAGTTGCTGCTCCAGATCCCTAACACGGTCTTCAAGGAGCTGCAGCCGGATGCACTTCACGCAGACGTGGTTCCCCGGGAGACTCTGGGTCTCCCAGGACTCCAACATCCGGTATGAAGAACACACAACAGCCATTTACTACACTAGGAACAGTAAGAGAGAAAACTATTTAGTATTTTTTTCCCTTTTATATTTGCACAGTTTGTGGTCCTTTGCACATTGGTTATTTGTCTGCCCTGCTGGGAGTGGTGCTTCATTGATTCTATTATGGCTCTTCGATTTACAGAGTATGCCTGCAAGAAAATGAAGCTCAGGGTTGTACATGGAGACATATATGTACTTTGATTATAAATTTACGTTGAATTTTGCGGACGTGATCCAAGGCGTCCCTGATCCTGGCACCTGGGAGGCAACTTTTCTGAACTTTTCTGCCCGTCTCAGAGACTCTTTAATCCCGTTAAAAATTCTTCCCTGATTACTTTATTGGCCCCGGAGCCATGAGGGGTGGAGGTGAGATGGTAGAGAGGATCAGAGTTTGCCCGGTTACCATGGTCAATGGAATACCCAAGGCCAGGCAGCAAAGATTTTCAAACTTCTGTTTAAAGTAAATAGGGCAAAATATTGTACAGAGAGACTGCGATCAAAACGGAGCTAATCTTGTCAGTGAAAAAGGCCACAAGCGATTCCAGGGATGAAGGAAAGCTGAGATGCAGGTCACTATTTGTAAGGAGTTTGTATGTTCTCCCTATGACCGTGTGGGCTTCCTCCAGGAGCTCTGGTTTCCTCCCACAGTCCAAAGATAGATTAATTGGTTATTGTAAATTGTCCTGTGATTTGGCTAGGTTTAAATCGAGGGTTGCTGGGTACAGCTTGAAGGGCTGGATGGGCCTACCAGGCACTGTATTTCAATAAATAAATAAAAAAGAAATTCTTAAAAAATTACCGAAAGCGGGGATTTGCTAAAGAAAGGATAGATGTGAGATATTCAAGTTCATGGAGAGTATAGAGAGTAAAAACCAAGGAAGGCCAAACAAGGAGGAAGAATAGGGGCTGAGATTCTGAGTGATCAAAGCCAACTACGGCAAATGGTAAAAGCGATAAAAAGAAAATAATCAAATTGTAGCAATATGTCATCCAATATGACTCCAGCATGTCCTGACTGGCCTTTCTAGTTTATTCATTGTCATAATGCGGGAAATGTTATAAAATGAGCTAAAGGTATTCCCTCTGTTGTGTCCAATAATTGTGCTAACACATGCACGTTGAAGTCACCTCAGCTAAGTAACAGGAGGGAGCCTCAACACATTCACATTACTATGTTATCCGTGCAACAGGAGATAGATTTCACTCCCATGATATGATCATCAGCGAGTGAAATTTCAAAGCCAGAATGACAATACAATATGAGTCTGTTGCCATGCACCCCAGCACAGCGAAAAGGTGGAGGTGATAAAGGCCTCTGCAACAGTTGCCTTGTGACAGGCCCCAAAGGATTGAGGAAAACAACTCACTAAACCAGGAATAAGTGAAATCTTAAATAAAGTCGGTCACTGCAAGAGCTCTTCCTCTTTAACATTCTAAATACACTCCAGCCCCAGGCTCCTGGACAATGGCCAAGCGATAATATTTCCTTTGCTGCTCAGTTATAATGGCATTCAGGAAAACAATTGGCTCTAATAACTGCCTTCCTGTTCTTACACAAGTGTGAACCACCCAGTGACCACTTCAATCAGTTATGTGAGTAATCTGTGAGTATTCTTTCAATAGTAAATGTGACCTCTCTGTGGCTGCCCCAGTTATTCACACACAAAAAAACTACAACCAACCAGACTCTGTCGTCAGCTCTATCTAATCATTTTTCGAGGCTCGTTTTCTATTGATTGAGCTCTAATGCCTGATCACCGGGCTGATTATGTTATTTTGGCCACCAACACTTTTGAGAAAAATCACAGAAAGCCCCAAAGATTAACAGCCTGTGCATTCCCCTGTAATATCAAACTGATTTCATGCAGTTGATTATATCCTTTATCAGATATAAGGTATGGTGCATTACAAAATAATCGACTCGGAATATGATGTTTCCATGAAGAACTCATACTTTTAGACTTAGACATAAAAGTTTCTGCAGATGCTGGAAATCCATAGTAACACACACAAATTGCTGGAGGAACTCAGCAGGTCAGGAGGCATCCATGGAGAGGAATAAGCAGTTGAAGTTTATTTCTTCTCCAACCTTCTTATTTTGGCTTCTTTCCCCTTCCTTTCCAGTACTGATAAAGGTCTCAGCCTGAAATATTGACTGTTCATTCCTGTCCATGGATGCTGCCTGATCTGCTGAGGTAGTCAAACATGTTAGTTTTAGGTTAAGGAGGAACATGGAAGAAATTGAGCTCCTTAGCATTGTATTTTTGATGCCCTGGTCGGTAAAGTGCCTTCATTGTCAATCACTTGCAATAGGCAACAGCTCGTGCAATGCACATGCATGCTGTATGTACATCAGCCACTGAGTAGGTCCTTGTGCAACAACGACCTTCCTCCAGTCCTATCAAGCTGATCAGTGCTACTCAATCTAATAGAGCTGTTCTTGCGTGACTGAAGTCACTGGAGAAAAGTACTGGTAGCTATGAAGTAGCCCCCTTATTCGACAAACAGGACACAGCTGGCGTCATACAGAGAAGCTTTCGGTAGAAAGGTCCGCCTATGTCCAGCACTACACGTATTTTATGTGCTAAAGATCAAAGAAAATTCAGGACAATTCAAACAAATCCATATTTACAACCTTCCCACCATCACACCCAAAATAATTATTAATCACTGTTGCATCCATGGAATGGAATGTTGCTAGGACTCATGCATACGCAGACAATCAGCTCAGTGCCTGTTTCCTGATCTGCATGGTCTGTGAACCTATTGTTCAGAGCTACATTAAAATCAAATCCACAATCCATATTCAGATGTGAAGACTGGTCGCTGAGGTTTTCTGCTAAGTGCACTAAACCCAAAAATCGCTTTAACAGAGTGTGTTAAGACTGTACGCGAAATCTGGTGCTCAGCACCAAGGAGGCCCCTCTCCTCCACACATCTTACTCTTAAAGGACCATCAATTATTTGAAAGTTGTTGATGGGAGCTCTGCTGGCCGCACAGTTTTTAGCATGGCTACGCACAGAAGCAAATATCTCCCAATATTTTAGGCAGCATTTGAGCAAGATAGGTAGCTACCTTGACCTGGAGTTGATCATAGCAGACAGAGTGAGGAGAGTGCCACCCTCAAGCGAGTGGGAAGACGAGCAGGAGTTCTCACATCTCCACCTCAGCCAAACACGTGCCTCAGGGTATCGAAGTTCAGGATAGTCAGCTCTATGATCAGGCAGCAGACCTCAATCAACAGAAAATGAGATTAGGTGATGTCAGCTGAGCCCACGACCGTCTGTTTGGTTGTGATTTTTCTGTGCATAAGTAACAGCAGCTGCCTTGCAGAAGTCACATTTACAACTCACAGATTATTCACGTGACTGATTGAAGTTGTCACTGACTGTTTCACACGTGTAGGAACAGGAAGGACGTTATTAACTGAGTAAAGGAAATACTATAGGAAAGGGAAATGGTTATAGGAGTTGCATTCTGTGGAATGACTTCCAATGCCATTTATGGCCTCAGGCATCGCCCTGTTAGCAGGTTCAGGTTTGAATTCTGTTGCCATTAATTGTCTCTCATGGCCGAGTGGCTCATGAAGTTTGCAGAACTCACGCTAAGGTTAGCCAAAGTGCTATCAGTTCCAGCCGATCACCACATCACAATAACAAACTCGGAGTTTAAGTTCCCTGTGTGATCTCCACCAACTCAAGTGGACACAGGTGCTTTCACATTACCAGCCTTAGTGCAATTGACCGGAAGAGAAGATAAGCTATTTGTGGTTGTGTTCCGAAGAACTGAGGCTGTAAACTGAAAAACCAGTGCTGTCAGGCAATTTTCCATTCATCCATGGATTAATAACAACTAATACCTCAATCCTTGCCCACCTATCACCCAACCCTACCAGCCTGTCTTCATACATTCATACTCTATTGAAGGTGCTTCTGATCTTCACCTGAATGGGGACCTCCATGCTCTAACTTAAGAATATTCAGAGGCACAGAGGATGTTCAAACACAGCATTCTCATGGGAATTACATCAGATCTACTCTACTGGGGGGTATTCTATAGGCCCACTGGTAGCAGCAGAGATACAGAGGAGCAGACTGGGAGGCAGATTTTGGAAAGGTGCAAAAATAACAGGTTTGTTATCATTCATGACTTTAACTTCCCTAATATTGATTGGCACCTGATTAGTTCCAAGGGTTTAGATGGGGCAGAGTTTGTTAAGAGTGTCCAGGACGGATTCCTGTCACAGTATGTGGACAGGCCGACTAGGGGGAATGCTATACTAGATCCAGTACTAGGTAATGAACCGGGTCAGGTCACAGATCTCTCAGTGGGTGAGCATCTGGGGGACAGTGACCACCGCTCCCTGGCCTTTAGCATTATCATGGAAAAGGATAGAATCAAAGAGGACAGGAAAATTTTTAATTGGGGAAGGGCAAATTATGAGGCTATAAGGCTAGAACTTGCGGGTGTGAACTGGGATGATGTTTTTGCGGGGAAATGTACTATGGACATGTGGTCGATGTTTAGCGATCTCTTGCAGGATGTTAGGGATAAATTTGTCCCAGTGAGGAAGATAAAGAATGAAGGAACCATGGGTAACAAGTGAGGTGGAAAATCTAGTCAGGGGGAAGAAGGCAGCATACATGAGGTTTAGGAAGCAAGGATCAGATGGGTCTTTTGAAGAATATAGGGAAGCAAGAAAGGAGCTTAAGAAGGGGCTGAGAAGAGCAAGAAGGGGGCATGAGAAGGCCTTGGCGAGTAGGATAAAGGAAAACCCCAAGGCATTCTTCAATTATGTGAAGAAAAAAAGGATGACAGGAGTGAAGGTAGGACCGATTAGAGATAAAGGTGGGAAGATGTGCCTGGAGGCTGTGGAAGTGAGCGAGGTCCTCAATGAATACTTCTCTTCGGTATTCACCAATGAGAGGGAACTTGATGATGGTGAGGACAATATGAGTGAGGTTGATGTTCTGGAGCATGTTGATATTAAGGGAGAGGAGGTGTTGGAGTTGTTAAAATACATTAGGACGGATAAGTCCCCGGGCCTGACGGAATACTCCCCAGGCTGCTCCACGAGGCAAGGGAAGAGATTGCTGAGCCTCTGGCTAGGATCTTTATGTCTTTGTTGTCCACGGGAATGGTACCGGAGGATTGGAGGGAGGCGAATGTTGTCCCCTTGTTCAAAAAAGGTAGTAGGGATAGTCCGGGTAATTATAGACCAGTGAGCCTTACGTCTGTGGTGGGAAAGCTGTTGGAAAAGATTCTTAGAGATAGGATCTCTGGGCATTTAGCGAATCATGGTCTGATCAGGGACAGTCAGCATGGCTTTGTGAAGGGCAAATCATGTCAAACAAGCCTGATAGAGTTCTTTGAGGAGGTGACCAGGTGTATAGATGAGGGTAGTGCAGTGGATGTGATCTACATGGATTTTAGTAAGGCATTTGACAAGGTTCCACATGGTAGGCTTATTCAGAAAGTCAGAAGGCATGGGATCCAGGGAAGTTTGGCCAGGTGAATTCAGAATTGGCTTGCCTGCAGAAGGCAGAGGGTGGTTGTGGAGGGAGTACATTCAGATTGGAGGATTGTGACTAGTGGTGTCCCACAAGGATCTGTTCTGGGACCTCTACTTTTCGTGATTTTTATTAACGACCTGGATGTGGCGGTAGAAGGGTTGGTTGGCAAGTTTGCAAACGACACAAAGGTTGGTGGTGTTGTAGATAGTGTAGAGGATTGTCAAAAATTGCAGAGAGACATTGATAGGATGCAGAAGTGGGCTGAGAAGTGGCAGATGGAGTTCAACCGGGAGAAGTATGAGGCGGTACACTTTGGAAGGACAAACTTCAAGGCAGAGTACAAACTAAATGGCAGGATACTTGGTAGTGTGGAGGAGCAGAGGGATCTGGGGGTACATTTCCACAGATCCCTGAAAGTTGTCTCACAGGTGGATAGGGTAGTTAAGAAAGCTTATGGGGTGTTAGCTTTCATAAGTCGAGGGATAGAATTTAAGAGTTGCGATGTAATGATGCAGCTCTATAAAACTCTGGTTAGGCCACACTTGGAGTACTGTGTCCAGTTCTGGTCGCCTCACTATAGGAAGGATGTGGAAGCATTGGAAAGGGTACAGAAGAGATTTACCAGAATGCTGCCTGGTTTAGAGAGTATGCATTACGATCAGAGATTAAGAGAGCTGGAGCTTTACTCTTTGGAGAGAAGGAGGATGAGAGGAGACATGATAGAGGTGTACAAGATAATAAGAGGAAGAGATAGAGTGGATAGACAGCACCTCTTCCCCAGGGCACCACTGCTCAATACAAGAGGACATGGCTTTAAGGTAGGTGGTGGGAAGTTGAAGGGGGATATTAGAGGAAGGTTTTTTACTCAGAGAGTGGTTGGTGTGTGGAATGCACTGCTTGAGTCAGTGGTGGAGGCAGATACACTAGTGAGACTACTAGACAGGTATATGGAGGAATTTAAGGTGGGGGCTTAAATGAGAGGCAGGGTTTGAGGGTTGGCACAACGTTGTGGGCCGAAGGGCCTGTACTGTGCTGTACTATTCTATGTTCTATAGATCTTTGGTGAATACAAGGCCATTATTTCCATTGGAATCCTATGGAAAGCATTTTATTTGGACATTGCTATCCAGTAATATAACTAGTAACACAGAATGCTGAGTTTCTCCAGCATTGTGTGTGCTTTGCTCTGGATTTCCAACACTTGAATACAACTAGTACCCATCCTAAGGTTTGCTTCTTTACTTTAATTTTTGTGTATCCCTAGCAGCAGCTGCTGAAGCCTTCAACCCTGCCTTTGTTAACTGTGGTTTAGACTATCCTGATGTCAATCTGGCCATCTCCCCAATTTGCATCTCCAAGGACGGCATGGCAGCGTAGTGGCTAGCAAAACGCTATTACAGCACCGGCAATCCAGTTTCAATTCTGCTGCTGTCTGCAAGCAGCTTTGTACGTTCTCCCTGTGAACGCACGGATTTCCTTAGGGTGCTCTGGTTTCCTCCCACATTCCAAAGACGTACAGGTTGGTGGGTTAGTTGATTAGATAGATGTAACGAGGCTGTGCCAGCTCGATGAATCAGCAGGACCTGTCACCATGCTGTATTTGTAAATAAATAACCCATGGCTATCCAAGACCACGTATTTAACTTGCAGCACACTCTCTTCTCGATGAATCACAATAATTCTCAGTCCAGCAGCAACAAGCTGTTAGATTTTGTTTGCTGATATCTCTCTGAAGCATCACAGGCACTATACAAATGCATAACATAGTTGTTGGACACAGACCTTTCACAGAACTAGATTACCTACCAAGTAATCTAAAACAAATTACTAATTTGGAATCAACATCAAAGTTTAGTTTATTGTCATATATACAAGTATATGTATGTACAGGTGTAAAAATAAAAAAATCTGCTGTAGCAGCGTCGTTAACACAAGAGATTCTGCAGATGCTGGAAATTCAGAGCAATACACCCAGAGTTCAGGAGGAACTCAGCAGGTCAGGCAGCATCTTTGGAAAGTCAACACTGCATGCAGCAGCATCACAGACACAATATTCACAAAAAACCATAAATTAAACATTAGTTATACAAGAACAAAGCAATAAATCAAGAGTATCAAATGATGTTTAACTTATTGAGGTTTGATACACCTGAAGTAACTCATTTGTTCCCAAACTTTTTGACTGAAAGTTCAACTTGTTCACTTGATAAATAAATTCCTGACGATGTACTACAACATCTTTTTTTTAAACAAAGTCGCAGTTTCCTGCGGATTCCAGGGAGTACTAGTAACCCTATGATCCTAAATATATTTTCACTTATTTTTAATTTTTGTGAACTTTCTAACTAAATTTTTGAATGTTATTAAAGACTTTTGGACCTCTTGTATCATTTGCCCCTACCTCCTCTCTCCCACATCAGAGGGTTTCCCACCCCAGGCTGGGAATCAACAAGGTAGATGAACAATTGTCGACTGAATGCTCAATTCTCCATTGATGCTGCTTGTTCTGCTGAGCATTTCCGGCTTTTGTTCTTTCTCTGCGCTAAGATCAAATATTGGCATCGGCAATGGGATTGAAAGCTGCTCTTAATTTCCTCCCCTGAACTTGAGAATAGGAGGGAGGGGAAGTCAGAAGAAAGAATGTGGTGTGAATGGTTTAAGCAGCGGAGAGGGTATGTGGAAAGGGAATGGAGGTAGTGAGAAGCTAAAAGCAGATTTTTGATACCCTTGGACAAGCTGTAGATGTGCTAATATAGGGATACATGTCAAATTTGTTGATCTTGATAGGGTCAGGAAGATAGGGTCATAAGGAGACCTTTTGGTACATTGGCCTTCATAAATCAAAGTACTGAGTGCAGGAGTTGGGATGTTATGTTGAGGTTGTATAATATGTTGGTGAGGCCTAATTTGAAGTACTGTGTGCAGTTCTGGTCAGGAAAAATATCAGTAACTTTGAAAGAGTACAAAGAAAATTGACAAGGATATTGCCAGGTCTTGAAGACCTAAGTTATAGGGAAAGTTTGAATAGGTTAGGATTATAGGTGAGGGTATAGTTAGAGTAAATGCAAGCAGGCATTTTGCACTGAGATTGGTTGAGACTGCAATTAGAGATTATGGGTTAATGGTGAAAGGTGAAAGGTTTAAGAAGAACACGAGGGGAAATTTCTTCACGCACAGGGTGGCTGGAGTGTGGAACGATTGAAGTGGTGAATGCGGTTTCGATTTCAACATTGAAGAAATGGTTGGATAAGTACATGGATGGGATGGGTATGGAGGTCTATGGTCCAGATGCGGGTCAACGAGACTAGGCAGAATAACAGTTTAGCATGGACTGAATGGGCCAAAGGAGCTGTTTCTGAGCTGTCGGGCTCTTTGACTCTATAAGAATAAGAATACAAAACAATCAGAGCAGGTGTAGGTTACTTCACCCCTCAAGCTTACCCTGCCATTCAATATGACCATGGCTGATCTACCCCAGGCTTCAAACTTGTCAGTGCCATTTCCCCATCACTGTCAATTTTCTGATCTGTCAAAAATGATTGAGGTACTCTTTAAACACCATCCCAAAGATTTACCCTCCACCACCCTCCTGGATAGAGGATTCCATAGATTCACTATCCTCAGTGTGAAGAGCTTCCTATGCACCTCAGGTGTAAATTACTGCCACTATGTCCCATCCTGCGAGATTCTCCCACTAGTGGAAACATTTTGCCATCTATCCTGTTATGACCCTCATGTTTCAATCATCTTTCATTCTTCTAAACTCTAGAGAATATCGACCTAGTTTCTTTGTTTGTTTGGGATAGGACAACCTCTCATCTAGGAATGAGCCAGGATTCTCTCTGAATCACTTCCAATGCCAGTATATATTTTTTCTTAAACAAGGGAAACAAATCTGTTCATAGTACTTCAAGGATGGTCACACCTGTAACCTATATAATTGTACCAATTTTCCAGTATCTCCCTGTTTCTAAACTCCAACTACTTTGCGGTGAAGGCCATCATACTGTTTTCCTTCCTAATCGCGCCCCCCCCCACCCCCTGCTGCTCTTGCTTATTAACTTTTTGCATGTTGGGCCCAGGAACACACTTGGTCCTTCACTCATTTTCAATCTTTTAACGTTTAGACAATAATTCACTTTAGATACATCTTACTAAAGTACATGATTTTTTCTGCCTTAAACTCCCTCACTCAACCTATCCATTGTGGAGTCCTAATATCCTCATTGCAAATGACCTCCACCTTGTTGTTGTGTTATCAGTAAACTTGGAAACGTAACACCCTGCCCCTCCTCTAGGTCGTTAATATACCCAAAAGGCGAGAGAGAACCAGTAAGTTAAACCCAAGATGGGTCCACAGAAAACAAGTCACTACTAACCTCAGGTGGAGTGATACTGAATGCCCAGTAAACACTGTCAATTTAACCCATGCAATCCCAGGCATACAGATGCCAAGTAATGATGTTTAAAAATATCATTACCCTCAGAATTACATACCTCTCATTATCCTGGTCCATGGGATAAGCACAAACCGGGCCTGATCAACCTTGGCTAGGTCACCTCGGGGAGGCTGACTAGTGAATAAAGATCCGAAACACCCAATGACCTGAGGTTGCATTACTGATGATGTGTCCCAGTGCACACCCGGTTTGTGAAATGAACTGGAGTCGGACCACGATAATGAAAGGCATGGCCCAGATTAAACAGGCTCCATTACACTACACTATCTGCCATCCCTACCCTCAAACCTAAACCTAAGGTCCAAAGGGGCACACCCCCCCACTAACCCAAGGCATACCCCGATTAACCCTGGCCACAGCCCCACAAACCCGATGACATCTGTCAGGAGAGGCAAGATCCAGGAAAGGCAAGTGTTGGACCTGGTGAATGAAGGCATGGGCCAGACCAAAGTGGCAGGGTTGCGTGACACTGAATCTCAAGTGACGAGATCAAAAAGCACAAGAGGGCTGATTCGCCCACTGCCCGAATACTCTCAACCAAAGTGAAGGAGACTGTTCTGAGAGACTTCCTCTTTGCCGATGACTGCACCCTGTATACTGGCTCGGAGCCAGAGGTGCAAGTCAATATGGACAAATTCTCCATGGCTTGTGACAACTTTGGACTCACCATCAACATCAAAAAGACTGAAGTCATGCACCAGCCTGCCCCTCATGCACTGTACGCAGAACTGAAAATCACAGTCAAAGGACAGAAACTACAGGCAGTGGATCAGTTTACTTACCTTGGCAGCACCCTCTCCCGAACAGTGACTATTGATACAGAAGTTAACTGCAGAATAGCAAAGGCAAGTTCTGCTTTCGGTAGACTGCGCTCCACTATATGGGAACATCGAGGAATCTGTCCAGCAACAAAACTGAAGGTCTACAGAGCCATGATACTCACTACCCTCCTGTATGCCTGTGAAACGTGGACTGTGTATCGAAGGCATGCAAGACAGCTCAACCATTTCCACATGACTTGTCTTCGCAGAATATTAGGCATCAGATGGCAAGACAAAGTACCAGACACCGAAGTTAGCTCTAGAGCAAGTCTACCATCAGTCCACACACTGCTGATGAGAGCGCAGACCCGGTGGGCAGGTCATGTCATCCGCATGCCGGACGAGCACATACCCAAGCAGCTCCCTTTTGGGGAACTCTCTGCTGGAAGATGCCCGCATGGAGGGCAGAAGAAGCGTTACAAAGACTGAAGTCGTTTGACATAGACACGACCTCCTGGGAAACGCTGGCACAAAACTGTCCTACCTGGCACGGCCTCATCCGCAAGGGCTGTCAAGCTTACGAAGCAAGGCGCACTGCTGGGGCACAACATAAGTGTGAGCTGCACAAGTCCAGTGCAACTGCATTGCCTACACGTCTGCCCGACATGTGCCAGGACACTCTGTGCCCAAATTGGCCTGACCAGTCATCTTCAGACACACCGCATCCAGTCTCAAAGTGACTAATGGTGTTGCGGTCTTCATCGATGACGATGGACGAACTATATATATAAAATAATATAAACTGTAAGTAACTGAAGGCCAAGATGTAATGCTTGGGGCACACTACTATTTACTGTACATAACAAGAATGATATGTATGAGGAATAAAAAAGTAGATGCTGAAAATCCGAGACGACAAGAAAAGATGCCTGCAGCATCCGTAGCAAGAGAACCAGAGGCAATGTATCAGGTTGATGACCTTTCATCAGAACAGGTAAAAGATCACCTCCACACCATCCAGGATTCCGGTGGCCAAACATTTTAATTCTGATTCCTATTCTCCTTCTGATGTGCCGGTTCATGACCTCCTCTTGTGTCAAGATGAGGCCACCTCAGGCTGGGAAAGCAACACCTTATATTCCGTCTTGGTTCCCTCCAACCTGATGGTATGAAAATTGGTTCTTCCTTCTGATGAACAAAATTCCCCTCTTCCTCTATTTCCCACTCTGACTTTTTAACTTTGCACCTGCCTATTACTTCCCCCGGGTCCCTCCCTTTCTTCTATTGTCTTCTCTCCTCTCCTATCAGATTCCTTCTTCTCCAGCCTTCGACCTTTCCCACCCACCTGGTTTCACCTATAACCTTCCAGCTGGCCCCTTTACCCTCCCTCAAACTTTTAATTTAGGGATCTCTCCCCTTCCCTCTTCAGTCCTGATGAAGGGTCTCGGCCCAAAACATCTACTGTTTACTCTTTTCCATAGATGCTGCCTGACCTGCCTAGTTCCTCCAGCATTTTGTGTGTGTTGCAAAAGATCACTGACCTGAAATGTTAACTGCTGAGTACCTTAGGGATCACTTGTTTTAAGGAAATGTTTCCAGGCTCTCATTAGGCTGCTTAGCCACTTAAGCAAAATATTGCAGTGAGCTCCACTTCTCAAGTCTCAGTCTGAGGTGTAGTTATGCTTTTCAAGAATGGCACAAATAAAAAGCTTCTGGCTGACTGAGTAGAGCAAGATTCCCTTCTGCTACGGCAGGGGTTGTGCTAAATTGTGACGCTTTAAGTGGTCGAATTGCTCAGCCCTGCAATCAGTCTTGGTCAAATAAAATTTCTTGTGACCACCAATCCAGAATGAGCTATTACAAGAAGGACAGCAGCCTGGAAAACTGCAAAATGAAATGATGTCTCTAAGCTTTAATGAGGTTCCCCCCATGTACAAATTAAATTAGAGGCACTGATTGAAAATTCTAATGTTACCAAGATACAGCAAATAAATCATGTGCCAAATAGCCAAATAATAATTGGGCAGGTGTAGCAAATAGGAGCACATATTAACAGAAAAATTACATAAACTTATTTCATTTGTGAATGGAGTCCAATTTAGACACCTGATGTAACAATTTTCTTCCAGTTATTTCTATAACACTGCAACTCCATTTTGGGATGCCCAACCAGTTCCAAACACAAACCGTGCAGCCCTGTGGCATGTGAAAGCCGGCACTAACTCGGAGTGTGACATTTACAACCTCCAGAGGTTCAGTTCATAAGCTCTCAGTCTCTGGAGGACTGAATGCTCCTTTAATGACATCATTGGAATTCTGCTTTGCTGCAATCAGATCCAGGCTTGTGGGATCTAGGTCAAGGGTTCAGCTCAAGCAGTCAGCACAGTTTGATTAGAGAGGTAGAGGGGCCTCTGTCTCAATGAGAGTGCTGCATAATAAACATTAAATATAGAGGAGGTTAAATAATACTTGGATTAAAGATCCCGATTTTCATACACAATTTGGCAAGCAATAGATAGAGCAGTGGATTTTCTGCAGAGATCCTCCCAGTTGTCTGCTGTGACTTGATAGAAAAAACAATTTCTGGAAACACTGGTGAAAGTAATCATTATAAAATGCCTGTGCAGACATTCCCTCCTCCCCCCCTCCCTCCTCCCAATTATTTAGATGTCCCAGCTTGACTGGGGAACATGTGAATTTGTGTACCTTCTCTCCTGACAGCAGCAGCCTGAGCTGGAGTACAGTTTCACGTTGTCAGCACTCTCCGGTGCCTTCTGTGAGTTCACCCTCAGGGGCTGGGAATAAAGAATGGAAAAGTGGGATAGGTCCAATGGGATGAAGGGCCTCTTCTGTGACTCAAATGTATTCTTGACATTGAATTACAGTGTACCTGTAGGCTCCAGATATTCATTGTGTAGGAGCTGTTTTTTTCTCAAGTCTTCTTGATCTTAAGATACCACAAATATCTGGTATCTGCTGGTAATTTGAAGTGAAAACAAAATAGGATTGATATACCCAACATGCTTGGCAGCTTCATTTGACAGACAAGCAGAATAAACAATTCCAAATGTTGACATTCATCCATTCAGTGCTTCATTGGGTCAGACTTGAAACTGCTGGGAATCTTCAAGCCCAGCGTGGAGAAATGAGGCTGGAATCAGGAATGGGACCCCAGTCGTAGCTTCACAGAGAGGTTCTGAATGGAACCAGGCGCTTTGATCCATCGAGTCCACGATGACAATCAACTGTGTAATTATTTTAAGCCAACATTAAATCCCATGTTCTAATCTCTCTACATTCCAATCAATTCCTTTCCTGGTTCTACCACTCACCCGCATAGTGGGGACAATTTATAATGGTTAATTAACCAAATTGGGACGTGGGTGGAGATGGGAGCATCCAGAGGAAACTCATGTAGTCACTGGGAGAAGTCCCAAACAAGCACAGCAAGCACCCAAGTTTGGGACTGATCTCAATATCACTTTCCTTTCTTGATCAGGTGCAAGAAAGCCAATAAATCTGCTCTCCATATGCTTGGGTTTAGATTGGTTTTACTTACCTGCTCGAGTGGCGGGCTTTACCCTCTGAGCCGATGGCCTGCACTGCATTATAGAATTGGTTATGCTTCCATTTTGTACCTGGTTTTGGTTAAGAAACAGTATATTCACACCATTAAACTCTTTCCAATGCCATTGCCAAATGTCCTGCAACTGAGCTTCATGCTTGGAAGAAGTACCCAAATGAAGTAAAGGAAACTCTTGCAACACACATCAAAGTTGCTGGTGAACGCAGCAGGCCAGGCAGCATCTCTAGGAAGAGGTACAGTCGACGTTTCAGGCCGAGACCCTTCGTCAGGACTAACTGAAAGAAGAGCTAGTGAGAGATTTGAAAGTGGGAGGGGGAGGGGGAGATCCAAAATGAGAGGAGAAGACAGGAGGGGGAGGGATAGAGCCGAGAGCTGGACAGGTGATTGGCAAAAGGGATATGAGAGGATCATGGGACAGGAGGTCTGGGGAGAAAGACAAGGGGGGGGGCGCGGGGGACCAGAGGATGGGCAAGGGGTATAGTCAGAGGGACAGAGGGAGAAAAAGGAGAGTGAGAGAAAGAATGTGTGTATAAAAATAAATAACAGATGGGGTACGAGGGGGAGGTGGGGCATTAGCAGAAGTTAGAGAAGTCAATGTTCATGCCATCAGGTTGGAGGCTACCCAGACGGAATATAAGGTGTTGTTCCTCCAACCTGAGTGTGGCTTCATCTTTACAGTAGAGGAGGCCGTGGATAGACATGTCAGAATGGGAATGGGATATGGAATTAAAATGTGTGGCCACTGGGAGATCCTGCTTTCTCTGGCGGACAGAGCGTAGGTGTTCAGCAAAGCGGTCTCCCAGTCTGCGTCGGGTCTCGCCAATATATAGAAGGCCACATCGGGAGCACCGGATGCAGTATATCACCCCAGCCGACTCACAGGTGAAGTGTTGCCTCACCTGGAAGGACTGTCTGGGGCCCTGAATGGTGGTAAGGGAGGAAGTGTAAGGGCATGTGTAGCACTTGTTCCGCTTACAAGGATAAGTGCCAGGAGGGAGATCGGTGGGGAGGGATGGGGGGGACGAATGGACCAGTGTGTCGCGTAGGGAGTGATCCCTGCGGAAAACAGAGGGGGGGGAGGGAAAGATGTGCTTAGTGGTGGGATCCCGTTGGAGGTGGCGGAAGTTACGGAGAATAATATGTTGGACCTGGAGGCTGGTGGGGTGGTAGGTGAGGACCAGGGGAACCCTATTCCTTGTGGGGTGGCAGGAGGATGGGGTGAGAGTAAATGTGCGTGAAATGGGGGAGATGCGTTTGAGAGCAGAGTTGATAGTGGAGGAAGGGAAGCCCCTTTCTTTAAAAAAGGAGGATATCTCCCTCGTCCTGGAATGAAAAGCGTCATCCTGAGAGCAGATGCGGCAGAGACGGAGGAATTGAGAGAAGGAGATGGCATTTTTGCGAGAGACAGGGTGAGAAGAGGAATAGTCCAGATAGCTGTGAGAGTCAGAAGGCTTATAGTAGACATCAGTGGATAAGCTGTCTCCAAAGACAGAGACAGAAAGATCTAGGAAGGGGAGGGCCGTGTTGGAAATGGACCAGGTAAACTTGAGGGCAGAGTGAAAGCTGGTGGCAAAGTTAATAAAGTCAATGAGCTCTGCATGCGTGCAGGAAGCAGCGAGCATTGGCAAGGATGACGCTTTTCATTCCAGGACAAGGGAGATGTCCTCCTTTTTTATAGAAAAGGGCTTCCCTTCCTCCACCATCAACTCTGCTCTCAAATGCATCTCCCCCATTTCACGCACATCTGCTCGCACTCCATCCTCCCACCACCCCACTAGGAATAGGGTTCCCCTGGTCCTCACCTACCACCCCACCAGCCTCCGGGTCCAACGTATTATTCTCCGTAACTTCCGCCACCTCCAACGGGATCCCACCACTAAGCACATCTTTCCCTCCCCCCCATCTCTCTGCTTTCCGCAGGGATTGCTCCCTACGCGACTCCCTTGTCCGTTCGTCCCCCCCATCCCTCCCCACTGATTTCCCTCCTGGCACTTATCCTTGTAAGCGGAACAAGTGCTACACATGCCCTTACACTTCCTCCCTTACCATCATTCAGGGCCCCAGACAGTCCTTCCAGGTGAGGCAACACTTCACCTGTGAGTCGGCTGGGGTGATATACTGCATCTGGTGCTCCCGATGTGGCCTTCTATATATTGGCGAGACCCGACGCAGACTGGGAGACCGCTTTGCTGAACACCTACGCTCTGTCCGCCAGAGAAAGCAGGATCTCCCAGTGGCCACACATTTTAATTCCACATCCCATTCCCATTCTGACATGTCTATCCACGGCCTCCTCTACTGTAAAGATGAAGCCACACTCAGGTTGGAGGAACAACACCTTATATTCCATCTGGGTAGCCTCCATCCTGATGACATTGACTTCTCTAACTTCAGCTAATGCCCCACCTCCCCCTCATACCCCATCCGTTATTTATTTTTATACACACATTCTTTCTCTCACTTTTTTTTCTCCCTCTGTCCCTCTGACTATACCCCTTGCCCATCCTCTGGTTCCCCCCCCATTGTCTTTCTCCCCGGACCTCCTGTCCCATGATCCTCTCATATCCCTTTTTCCAATCACCTGTCCAGTTCTTGGCTCCATCCCTCCCCCTCCTGTCTTCTCCTATCATTTTGAATCTCCCCCTCCCCCTCCCACTTTTAAATCTCTTACTAACTCTTCCTTCAGTTAGTCCTGATGAAGGGTCTCGGCCTGAAGCGTCGACTGTACCTCTTCCTAGAGATGCTGCCTGGCCTGCTGCGTTCACCAGCAACTTTGATGTGTGCTGCTTGAATTTCCAGCATCAGCAGTATTCCTGTTGTTTGCGTTTTTTAAAAGAAACTCTTGATGTTATACAACTTAATCATGGTTATACATCTTCCAAGCCTTCCATCTGAGAAAGTTCTTCACTTTGAATGAAAAAAGTAGGAAGGGAAAACAGGTATTCATTTTCTACCCTTGATAATCTGCCCTTTTCATGAGGGCAGCTGCCAGGATATCTAATCACCAATCTACCTACAGAAACCCCTCAATAAATATTCTCTTTTTGACTGCAGCTCTAGTGTCAACTGACATCAAAATGGCTGCTATTTAAGTAGCACCTTACTTTAAAATTCTCATTCTTCCCACCCAATAACTCTAAGGCATTTTTCACTGTTAACTCTATAAAGTTCTCCAACTCTAATATTTTGAGAAATCTTTGTTTCTCCTATTCTGATCTTTTGCACATCTTCAATATTATATAAGATGAGTTTTTGGAGAAAACTGTACAATCGGCAAAATTACAATTTTAAAAGACATTTAGGCAGGTATGTGGATAGAAAAGATTTAGAGGGATATCAGACCACAACAGACTAATAGGACCACCTCAGTTAGTCCACCATTGATTATTGTGTTTTCACTGCCAAGTCCCTAAACTCTTCAATTCACTTCCCTAAGCATTTCATCCACCTTACAAACAAGAGAAAATCTGCAGATGCTGGAAATCCGAGCATCACACACAACCATTTCTTCACTGGGAATATTTGAGAACAAGCCTTCAAAAAGCAGGGCAAAACAATAGCATTAGAAATACACATCCTGAAAGAGCTAATTTGTACAGTAAGCAACAGCACAAAAGGTTAGAAGATAATAAACTGAAAAAAACATGAATGGGTGTAAGACACAATCTAATCACAACAATAAAGCAACTGGGAGTCAGCACCAGTATAGAAAAAATGTATGTTTACTATGCACGTTGTCTGCTTCTGCTGTAAGTGATGTATGTTTTAGGATATATACCGTATATATACACACAGTGGGGTTCCAAGGTTGTCAAGCCGAGGGGTGGTAGTGGGGACAAGTTCCCACTACCTAAAATTGCTCCTCATGGCATGCACCTCAAATAGCCTCTGACAACTAAGTCCAACTCCTGACCTTCTCGTGTGGCTTAGCCTCTAAGCCCGGTGGAACTGTTTCTACTGACAGGAGAAGGGGCGAAGGCGGGTCCTGGCGCCTTAAAACCAGTGCTTCGGGTAGATGGAGCTAGTCAGCCTGGGAAGGCAGTCCATCTTAGAAAAGGAAACTCTGATTTCAAACCTCCGCTGCCTTGCGGCCATACCCACTCATGGGAAAGGCTTCGGGAATAAACCCTGAGGACAAATTCGGAGCTGGACTCCCTAAGGCAGTCCGACGTTGCCTTCAACCTCGTTCTGGCAACTCCTGCGACAACACTGGTGCCAAGCTGTATCGGCCCTTGCCCTTCCCTTGGACAACATCGGTGTTGTGGAGAGGGGGGAGTTGCAGCATGGGCAACTGCCGGTCTTCCATACAACATTGCCCA
The DNA here is from genome assembly GCF_963921235.1 of Mobula hypostoma. Lineage (NCBI taxonomy): Eukaryota > Metazoa > Chordata > Chondrichthyes > Myliobatiformes > Myliobatidae > Mobula > Mobula hypostoma. Next base: position 29,259,241 of record NC_086100.1, read on the forward strand.
GGCCTGCGCCCTGGAGATTGAAGCAAGACTTTCCAGACGCAGATCTATGGTCTTGCGAGACTAACGGATGCCACCACACACAGTGGCCAGTTAATTAGGTCACCTGTACACTTGCTCATTAATGCAATTACCTAATCAGCCAGTCATGTGGCAGCAACTTAATGTATGAAAACATGCAGACATGGTCATAAGATTCAGTTAATGTTCAGACCAAACATCAGAATGGGGAAGAGGTGTGATCTAAGTGACTTTACACCGTGGAATGATTGTCGGTGCTAGATGGGGTGGTTTGAGTATCTCAGAAACTGCTGATCTCCTGGATTTTCATGCGCAGGAGTCTCTAGGATTTATAGAGAATGGTGCAAAACAAAAACAAAATGCATCCAGTGGGTGGCAGTTCAGTGTGTGAAAATGCCTTTTTAATGAGAGCAGTCAGAGGAGAATGGCCAGACTGATTCGAGCTGACAGGCAGGCGACGGTAACTCAAATAACTACATGCCACAACAGCAGTGTGCAGAAGAGTGCAACGCTCTGAACACACAACACCTTGAACCTTGCAGCAGATGGGCTACAGCAGCAGAAGACCATGAACTTAAAAGAAAATGCACTCAGTCGCCACCTGTACCTAATAAAATGGCCACTGAGTGGTATATTTATTATTGCAATCTGAGCAATGCTGGAATGCGGTTCTGATATTGCAGCATAGCTCTTGGCAGGAGTTGGGTGGGTGGGTGAGGGAGAAATGGTGTGACCTTTTCCACTGAAAGTGTTCTCATGACACTTGGGATCTACAAATGCAGGGGAGTATTATTCCAGTGTGGTCACTGTTTCTCTTAGATATCCTGCAAACCGTATATATTTACATCATGGACTGAGAGCATAGATCTTACCACCTACTCTCTCAAAATGTAAAACTTAACGCTACTCGCAGAGTTCACCTGAAATTTTCAGGGTTTCCTTCTCTTTTATCCTCTAAAACAAGCTGCAAAAATAAAGTTCCCTATTAGGTATTGTATTAGTTCATTATTGTCACATGCACCAAGATAAAGCGAAAAGCTTGTCTTGCATACAATTTAACAAAATTGTTACAGTACACAGTGTACTGAAATTGGAAAAAGATAAAACATTAACTAAGGTGTAAAAGCTACCGAAGAAGTGTGGTGCGGATAAATGATGAGGTTCAAGTTCATTGTGAAGCCAGGAACCCATCTTATCGTACAAGAGGTCTGTTCAAGAGTCTGATAACAGTGAAATAATAGCTGTACTTGAGTCCAGCGGAGACATGGGATGCCTGATATGCAAGTTGTGATTCAACCTTTACAAAGTGCTCATTTTCATATCAATTCCATGAAAAACAGTAAAACTGCTTGACTTGTGAAGAGATAAGGAGCTAATCATTATTAGACCATAAGACAGTTAACAACGGCAGCCAGCGTTGCCAGTGCTCCAGTTCACTTCAGAGAGAGGAAGCGATGAAAGTGGATCGGTATTTATGAATAAGTCACCCATGAAAGGGTTTTTATCCATGTTGTATTGCAACAATGATCACTACAGGGTGAAAACCATGCCCCTTGGTTTGGGAAATGGACTCATTACTTCCATGAGGTGGCGGGGTGGAGATGCGTCTCTACCAAAAGAAGTATAAGGTAATTGGTCGTACACCACACCGATTTTCCATTGCTAGGATAAATTTGAAGCTTAAGGGTATCATCCATGACCTCTGCTGTACACTCTGACCTAAACTACAAGCACCAAGAATGGATTGACAATTTCGTACTTTCTCTCTGCCAGGATGTCTGCCTGGAGAAAATGCATGTTGGTGCAATTTACTGTCCGGAGGTGACCATTGAGACAACACTGCACCCACTCCAATAAAGGAGGTGTCCACCTCCACAATGAAGGGAATGCTTGATTTGGGAGAAACCGAGATGGGAGCTGATGCAAACTGCTGTTCCTTTATATGCACCAGATTGTATGCCCTCTGCAGGTCTAACTTAGTGAATACTCTTGCACCGTGGAAAATCTCAAAGGCAGTATTCATGACTGGAAGGGATAACCATTCTTGTGGTTTAATCCCCTATAATCAATACATAGCTGCAGGCTCCCATTCTTCTTTTGTACAACGAAGAAACATGCACTGGCTTGTGAGGTGTATTGTGCTTCTCTCTGGGCCTGAGAGCTCGTATAATTAACCATGAGGAGGACAAGTAGCAGGCAGATCTGTAGCACAGTCGTAGGGTCGGTGTGGTGGATGAATTGAGGACTTTCCCCTGCTGAAGACCTCTTCCAAGTCCTTGTAGATGGAAGGAACTTTGACCAACCTGGCATGGCAAGTTCTTCTGAACCTTCCTTCAAGGGTGACTCCTGAGGCTTCTTAGGTGGCAGAGGTGGTTCGACCGACCTTTGAGTCTCCTAGGTTTACTAGACTCCATTGTATCCTCAGGCAATGGCAACAAGGTGTTAGAGGTCCTTACACCCCCGGGAACAGGCTCCAAGTGCCTGTGTTTATGAGACTTCCCTTTAGTTGGGACCTGGCAACTGGACCTCTTAGGTTTTGGGCTACCTCGCACTGAAATCTGTCTCCTTGTTGGTCGTTGATCTTGGGAGAGTCTAAGGTTCGGAACACCACGCCGCAAACATACCCTCTTACAATAACTGGACAAGCAATGATTCTCCCCTCCCTCCAGTCCGCGGATGGGATATGCTGGGACAGCCAAGAATGCCCGAGGATCAGGGGTAAGCGTGGAGAGTCAATAACGTAGAACTAATGTCTTCTACATGATCCCCGACCCTCATCTGCAACACCACAGTCTGTTGCTGGATCTATCTGGAACCTAGTGTTCGGCTGTCCAAGACAGAGACATGGACCGGCTCAACTCTCATAGCGGTATGTCGAGGCAAAAGGCTGTTCCTAAGTCCAGAAAATTACCTGCTGCCCCAGTGTCTATAAAAGCCTTCACCTGCTCAAATTCTTAACCCAAGTGAACCCCGCCTTCAGCACAAAACCAGAATCTGTGGGATTGGCAGTAGTGACTGCGACCGTCACAGTCTTCCTGACACTGGATGCTCCTTGCAGTTCAGCGGGCGTTGGCAGCTTTGGACGTTTGGCCCATGGGTGATCTGCTTCCCTGCAGTAACAGCAGCAGCCTTGATTCCCACACTGGGACCTCTCATCGGCGGAAAACCTTGTGTAACCGATCTGCATGGGCTCGATAGAGTCCTGAGCAGGAGATGGGCCGGTCATGGTCCAAGATCGGGGGGGACGGAACTGCAATGGATTGAGGCCGGGCTCGGACTAGCTCTCCGGTCTTGTAATGTAGTCCCTCTTTTGCTCTGCCAGACAATTGTCAAGGTGGATGGACTGGTTGATGAGGACCTCTAAGTCCCCTGTTGGCTCCCCCAAGTCGAGGGTCATCCTTCAGTTCGTCCTGGAGTCCATGGCAGTATCGAGTGGCCAGGGCTTCCCTGTTCCAACACTCTCTTGCACTGAAGTTCGGAACTCGATAATGTAGTCAACCAATCCCTGACTTCCCTGATGCAGCTTCATTAGAACGTCTGAGGCTCAGTTTGCATCAGTGGGTTGATAAAATACCTTTCTCATGGTGGCCATGAATTCTTCCCATTCCACACAAATCTCCGACCTTCGTTTCCGAAGTGCTGTGGCCCAGGCAAGTGCTCTCCTAGTGAGGAGAGAGATCATGAAGGCCACTTCTCTGTGCTCTGAAGCGAGCTGGGAAGACTGGAGTTCAAACACCAATGAGCATTGTGTGAGGAAGCTGTGGCAAGAACCTGGGTCTCCGTCCAATCTCTCCAGGGTCGGAAGATGTACTGGCTCCGCAGTGCGACTGACATCCTCACCTGAGTGACTCTGGCTTCCTCCTTGGGCTCATCGGTGCCACACCATAATGTGTGTGGGATTTCATCTCAAACCCTCTACCCTGTGTTTTCCTTCAGCACCATGATACAGTGCACTTTCACACAGTTGCTCTGTGGTTGCAAGTACTGACTCGTTTCTCAACAACCAGCGGGGCAACAATGCAGTAGCTGCAATCTTTGCATGCAGCTCCTGTCAGGAACCATACAGGTCCTGTGGGAGTAGATGATTCTGTTTGTAAAATTACATAGTGCTGCTTTCAATGTGTTTTTGCCAATTTTCATGTTTTTTTTTCCAATTTGGCTTTAACTATTTACATATGTAGCACATGCTTTGCACGTGTGCATATTAAGGTGGATTCCACTTTTAGGCAAGAATATTTAATATATGTTATTCCTAAATTTTCATTAGAATAGGGCTTGTAATGGATCTGATGTTGGGTTTGAGTGCCACAGGCTATTTATCTGAGCTGCTTTATGAAAGGCACCATACAATAGGCACTTAGAAAACTTTGTACTTGAGCAACATAATATCTTGTCATTTCATAGCTGTTGAAAGATGGATTGTGATCTCCATATCTTGGAATTTGTCTTCCATACCTTCCCATAAATTATTGTTCAGAGATTCACCTGCATAACAAAACTCGAATGCTCACTGTGCTAGAGGTGTTGTACAATAGCCATTTATGAGTATGAATACAAATCACCCATTCAGGCATGCACATCAACCAGCAGGCAGAAAGTTAACTTTAACTTCCATAAATGGGTTGTATAATTGATGAATGTCAGAAATTCATTCTGAATTGGTATTTATAATAATATTAGAATACAAATGTGGGATATAGCTGGACTGGAGAAGAGAATGATAGTATAACCTCTCCATCTTTCCTGCCAGCTTCTAAATCTCAGAAGCAGAATAAGATTCAGGTGCATTATCCCTAACATACATCGTGAGTCCCGTTGAAGGGTCTTATCCTGAAATCGTCAGTTCTTTTTTCCTCTCCATGGTTGCTGCCTGACCTGCTGAATTCCTCCAGCGTTTTGTGTGTGTTGCTCTGGATTCTGCAGAATCTCTTGTGTTTACTGCATGTCATGAAATGTGTTGTTCTGCAGCAGCAGTACAGAGCAAAAACATTAAAAAAAACCTGTAAGTTACAGTAAGAAATATAAAAGAAATCAATAAGCAGTGTAAAAAAGAATAAAAAGTGAGATAGTGTTCATGGGTTCATGGTTCGTTCAAAAAATGAGATGGCAGAAGCTGTTTCTAGAACGTTGAGCTACTCCCATCTCCCATCCCTAATGCATTGATGCAGAGTTTATTGATGATATAAGATGTGGATTCTTATAATTTATTTGTCAGATTAATGAATATTTATTTGCTTAAGTAGTTGTGAGCAGTTTGTAAGAGCAAGTTACTCAGTAAATCAATCAGAAAATGCTGAAATGCACAGATCAGACAAAATCTGTGGAAAAAGAGAAAAACACTGCGGATGAACGTCTTCGTCAGAACATTGAAATGAAATGTTAAATTCTGTTATTCTCTCAACTGCCTCATGACCTCCTGAGTTCTTCCTGCACCCTCCGTTTTCTTTCAGATTTCCAGTATCTGCAATAATGTAGCTTAAAGGCATTAAAGTCAAGGATACATTGAAAAACTTATTTACAGGAGCACTTAGACACTTAGCATCACATAGCAGCATTCTCAAGAAGAACATAAATTAAATACTTTTTATAAGAAAGAACACAATTTGAACAATTTTAATGCAGAGTGATCAAAGTGGTCGTAGTGTTGCTATACTAGTGTTTAAACTTTGGTTCAAGATCTGAATAGTTGAGGGAAGTAGCAGTTCCTAAACCTGATAGTATGGGACTTCAGGCTTCTGTACCTCCTGTCCCATGGTATCTGTGAGAAGATGGCATGGGCTAGAATGTGAGGATCTTCACTGAGGCAGCGGCTCCGCTAAATACTACCAATAGCAGGGAGGGATATGCCTGTAATGTACTGGGCAGAGTGTACAACGTTCTGTAGCTTCTTACACTCTACACATTTGAACTGCCACACCAGACAATGATGCAACTATAGTGTCATGGACTCATAGAATTCTCGAGTGCAGAAACAGCCCTTAAGACCATTTAGTTTGTGCTGAATTATTAATTAGCCTAGCCACATCAATCTATATCTGGACCCATCCCTGCCATCCATGTACCTATCCAAGTTTCTCATAAATGTTGAAATCAAACCCGCATCTACCACTTCCAGTGGCAGCTCGTTCCACAATCTCATCACCTTCTGAGTGAAGAAGATCCTCCTCATGTTCCACTTGAATATTTCATCTTTCACCCTTAACCCATGGCCTCTAGTTCTAGTCTCACCCAACTTCAGTGGAAACAATCTGCTCACATTTACTTTATACTTCTCATAATTTTGTATACTCTATTAAATCTCTTCTCGGTCTTCTATGCTCTAGGAAACAGAGTTCTAACCTATTCAACCTTTCCCTATCACTCAGGTCCTCAAGTTCCTGCAACATCCCTGTAAATTTTCTCTGAACTCTTTCAATCCTTTTGATATCTTTCCTGTAGGTAGGTGACTAGAACTACACACAATACTCCAAATTAGACCTCATCAACATCTTATACAACTTCAACATAACATCCCTGTACTCAATATTTTGATCCATAAAGGCCATTGTGCCAGAAGCTTTCTTTACGAGCCTATCTACCTGTGCTGCCACTTTCAATGAATTATGGACCTGTGCTCCCACATCCTTTAGCTACCTCACTCCTCAGTGCCCCTCTGCTCACCATGTAATTCCTACACTGGGTTGTCCTCAAAAGATTAACAGCTCACACTTGTCTGTATTAAAGCCCAATCCGTCATTTTTTAGCCTATTTTTCCAGCTGGTCCTGATTCTGCTGCAAGCTTTGATAGCCTCTGATAACCAATCAGAACACTTTCAACAGTACATCTGTGTAAGGTCGTTGGAGTCTTCAGGAACAAGTTGAAGCTCCTTAACCTCCTAGGAAGTTAAAGACTCTGGCACACTTTCCTTGTGTGTATGGCAGAAGACAGCTAGTTTAATATGTTACTGTCCAGGAATTTAAAAGTGCCAATTCTACATGGCCAATTCCCCCAGTGTAGACTGGTGCATGCTTGCCTTCCTTCCCTTCCTGAAGTCAACGGTTGGCTCTTTAGTTTTACTGACATAGAGCAAGAGCTTGTTATGGCACCATTCGACCAGGTGTTCCTTCTCATTACCCTCCATTGTTCGTCCAACAACAGTGGCGTCATCAGCAAATTTGTATATGGCGTTGGAGATGTGCTCTGTCACACGGTCATGTCTTTTCAACCTCAGCTGGTTAAGGCCAAGAACAAGGTCAGCGTCATCACTATCATGAAATTCAGTATGCAGATCACAATGCTATTGCAGCACACTCTGAAAAAGACCTCCAATGTATCCGGAACACCTTTGCCAAGGCATACAGGGCCCTGGGTCTTGTCTTGAATATAAAAAAGACACCTTTCCTATATCAGCCACCGCCCAAACAGCCATTTATCCAAGTGATGATATTACCCTTGAAAATGTAGACCCTGAATTGGCAATATTTTCTCCTTAAAAGCAGACATTGAGTCAGAGATCAACCACTGCCTGAGTCGTGCTAGTGGAGCCTATGCGAGGTTAAGGAAAAGAGTTTTTAAAGATTGTGACCTACAGGTCCAAACAAAACTTTTGGTTTATACAGCAGTTATCCTTCCGACATTGCTGTATGGAGCTGAATCATGGACCACCTACAGCAGACACCTGAAAACTCTGAACTGATACCACCAAAGGTCCTTATGACAGATTGGGAGGATCAACTGGAAGGACACATGCATGAACACCAGGCGTAGTAGAGGAGACCAATGGCCTTGTGCTCGCTTTGACTGTCAAAACATTGAGGTACCTTCATGAATTTTCACAGCCCCTGATAACCCTGTGATTTCAGTCTCTGAGGCTGGTGTGAAGAGTAAACCCACAGAAAGCATCCCGCCCAGACGGGATAGCCGGCCGAGTACTGAAGACCCGTGCTGATCAACTGGCTGGAGTGTTCACCAATGTCTTTAGCCTCTTGCTTCGGCACTCTGACGTACCCACCTGCTTCAAGCAGGCTTCAATTAAACTGATGCCTAAGAAGAAGGTGGTAACCTGCCTCCATGACTGTCACCCAGTTGCACTTACAGCCACTGCGATTAAGTACCTAGAGGGGTTGATGATGAAGCATATCAACAATTCTGACTACTGTTACAACAGGTCTACAGTGGAATCCATTCCATTGGCTCTTCACTCAACTCTGGAACATCTGGAGAGCAAAGATGCATGCATCAGGATGCTCAGCATTCAGTATTATCACCCCCTCAAAATTAATCAATAAGCTTCAACCTAGGCCTCTTTATCTCCTTGTGCAACTGGATCCTAAATTTCCTCACTGTAGACCCCAGTCAGTTCAGGTTGGCAACAACGTCTTCTCCACAATTTCCCTCAGCACAGGTGGACCAGAAGGCTGTATGCTTAGTCCCCTGCTCTACTCGCTTTATACTTATGACTCTGAGGCTAAGCTATATTTAAGTTTGCTGACACCGCTGTCGTTGACCGAATTAAAGGTGGTGCTGACTCAGCATATAGGAGGGAGACTGAAAATCTGGCGGAGTAGCGCCACAACAACAACCTCACACTCATTGTTAGCAAGACCAAGGAGAAGATGATTGACCAGGAGGGGGAAGCTGCAGGTCCATCAGCCAGTCCTCATCTGGGGATCAGAAATGGAGAGGGTCAGCAACTTTAAATTCCTCCGTGTTATTAATGCCCTTGAACAGAAAATCCTACATAAAGTTGTGGACACAGCACAGTAAAGCCCTCCCCATCATTGAGCACACCTACATGGAGTGTTGTTGCAGGAAAGAAGCATCCATAATTAGGGATTCCTTCCACCCAGGACATGCTTTCTTCTCGCTGCTGCCATCAGGAAGAAGGTATAGGAGCTTCAGGACTCAAACCATCAGATTCAGGAATAGTTAATACCTCTCAGCCATCAGGATCTTGAATTTGAATCAGAATCAGGTTTATTATCACCGGCAACACACATAAAAGTTGCTGGTGAACGCAGCAGGCCAGGCAGCATCTCTAGGAAGAGGTACAGTCGACGTTTCGGGCCGAGACCCTTCGTCAGGATTAACTGAAAGAAGAGCTAGTATACTCTTACTAGCTCTTCTTTCAGTTAGTCCTGATGAAGGGTCTCGGCCTGAAACATCGACTGTACCTCTTCCTGGAGATGCTGCCTGGCCTGTTGCGTTCACCAGCAACTTTTATGTGTGTTGCTTGAAATTCCAGCATCTGCAGATTTCCTCATGTTTGCGTTTATTATCACCGGCATGTGTTGTGAAATTTGTTAACTTAGCAGCAGCAGTTCAATACAATGAATGATAACATAGAAAGAAAAAAAGTAAGTTAATATAAACAGTGCCTATAGAAAGTATTCACTCCCCCCTTGGAAGTTTTCATGTTTTATTGTTTCACAACATTGAATCACATTGGATTTAATTTGGCTTTTTTTGATACTGATCAACAGAAAAATACTCTTTTGTGTCAAAGTGAAAACATATTTCTACAAAGTGATCTAAATTTATTACAAAAATAAAACACAAAATAATTGATTGCATAAGTATTCACCCTGTTTAACATGACACACCAAATCATCACCGGTGCAGCCAGTTGGTTTTAGAAGTCAAACAACTAATTAAATGGAGATCACCTGTGTGCAGTCAAGGTGTTTCAATAGATTGTGGTAAAAATACACCTGTATTTGGAAGGTCCAAGTTCTGGTGAGTCAGTATCCTGCTAAAAACTACACCTTGAAGCCAAAATACACTCCAAGCAACTCCATGAAAAGGTTTTTGAAAAGCACAAGTCAGGAGATGGATACAAGAAAATTTCCAAGTCACTGAATATCCCTGGGAGTAGAGTTAAGTCAATCATCAAGAAATGGAAAGAACATGGCACGGCTGTAAATCTGCCTAGAGCAGGCCGTCTTCAAAAACTGAGTGACTGTACAAAGAAGGGGCTAGTGAGGGAGGCCACCATGAGTCTTATGACAACTCTGGAGGAGTCACAAGCTTCAGGGGCTGAGACGGAAGAGACTGCGCATACAATGGTAGAGACTACACATTCAGCGGCTGAGATAGGAGAGACGACCCAGGTGCTTTACCAGTCACAGCTTTATGGGAGAGTGGCAAAGAGAAAGTCACTGTTGAAAAAAACTCATATGAAACCTTGGCTAGAGTTTGCCAGAAGGCATGTGGGAGACTCTGAAATCAGCTAGAAGAAGGTTCTATGGTCTGATGAAACCAAAATTGAGCTTTTTGGCCATCAGACTAAATGCTATGTTTGGCATGAGCCAACCGCTGCACATCTTCAAAAACACACCACCCCTACCCTGACACATGGTGGCAACTGCATCATGCTGTGGGTATGCTTCACTGCAACAGGCCCTGGAAGGCTTGTGAAGGTAGAGGGTAAAATGAATGCATCAAAATACAGGGAAATTCTGGAGGAAAACCTGATCCAGTCTGCAAGAGCACTACAACTTGGGAGACTTGTTTTCCAGCAAGACAATGACCCCCAGGTATAAAGCCAAGGCTACACAGTAATGACTTAAAAACAACAAAGTTAACATCCTGGAGTGGCCAAGTCAGAGTCCAGACCTCAATCCATAAGACTATAAAACATACGAGCAAAATTACGCCATTTGTCCCATTGGGTCTGCTCTGCCATTCAATCATGGATGATTCTTTTTTCCCTACTCAGCCCCCTCCCTGGCCTTCTCCTCGTAACCTTTGATGCTGTGTTGAATCAAGAACAGGTTCATCAGGCAGGATTTTCCCTGAAGGACAACATGCTGACTTTCTACTATCTTGTTCTGTGTCAGCAAAATTCTCCATAACCTCATCCTTAATAATTGACTCCAAGATCTTCCCAACCACTGAGGTCCGGCTAACTGTCCTATAATTTCCTTTCTGCTGCCTCCCTCCTTTTTTAAAGAGTGGACCTTTCTTAAACCCTTCTTAAATTCTGCAACTGAGAACTTGTGGCTGGACTTGAAAACGTTTGCTCACTCATGATCCCCATGCAGTTTGTCAGAGCTTGAGCAGTTTTGTAAAGAAGAATGGAGAAAAATTGCAGTGTCCAGATAGAGACCTATCCACACAGACTCTAGGCTATTATTGCTGCCAAAGGTGCATCTATTAAATACTAACTTGAAAGGGGTGAGTAATTATGCAATTAATTATATTGTGTTTAATAATTGTAATAAATTTAGATCAATTTGCAGAAATTTGTTTTCGCTTTGTCACAAAAGAGTCTTTTTTGTTGATCAGTGTCAAAAAATCAATTTAAATCCTCTGTGATTCAATGTTGTAAAACAAAAAAATGTGAAAACTTCCAAGGTGAGGTGAATAGCTTTTATGGGCACTGTATATGTATATTAAATAGTTAAATTAAAAATAGTGCAAAACAGAAATAATATGTTAAGATAAATGAGCTATTGTTAAGGGGTTCAATGTCTATTTAGGAATTGTACGGCAGAATGGAAGAAGCTGTTCCTGAATTGCTGAGTGTGTGGCTTCAGGTTTCTGTGTCTCCTTCCTGATGGTAACAATGAGAAGAGGCCATACCCTGAGTGATGGAGTCCTTAATAATGGACGTCGCCTTCCTGAGGCACCAATCCTTGAAGATGTCTTGGATACTACAGGGGCTAGTACCCAAGATGGAGCTGACTAATTTTACAACTCTCTGTAGCGTCTTTCAGTTCTGTACAGTAAGCACCCCCGCCCTCCCGTGCCAGATAGTGATACCACTTGTCAGAATGCTCTTCCTGGTACATCTATAGAAGTTTTTGAGTGTTTTAGGTGACAAACCAATCTCTTCAAGCTCCTAATGAAATATGACTGCTGTCTTGCTTTCTTCATAGCTGCATTGGTATGTTGGGACCAGATTAGATCCTCAGAGATATTGGCACCCAGGAACTTGAAATTGCACGCTCTCTCCTCTTTTGATTCCTTTATGAGAATTGAGTCCTGTTCCTTCATTTTACCCTTCCTGAAGTTCACAATTATCTCTTTCGTCTTACTGACAAAACCAGAGGAGATAACTTCACTTGCCCTATCACGGAACTGTTCCCATAGCCTACGGCCTCACTGTCAAGGACTCATGTTCTTGATATATACTGCTTATTTATTGATATTTATTTATTCTCATATTCTTGATATATTTATTGATATTTATTTATTCTCATGTTCTTGATATATACTGCTTATTTATTGATATTTATTTATTCTCATGTTCTTGATATATACTGCTTATTTATTGATATTTATTTATTCTCATGTTCTTGATATATTTATTGATATTTATTTATTCTCATGTTCTTGATATATACTGCTTATTTATTGATATTTATTTATGGTCATGTTCTTGATATATTTATTGATATTTATTTATTCTCATGTTCTTGATATATACTGCTTATTTATTTATTATTATTGTTATTTTTTCCTCCTTTATGTATTTGCATGTTTTTTTGCCTTTTGCATATTGGTTGTTTGTCTGTGCTGTCTTTCATTGGTTCAATTGTGGTTTTTGTATTTACTGTGATTGCCCACAAGAAAATGAATCTCAAGGTTGTATATGGTGACATATATGTACTTTGATAATACATTTACTTTGAACTTTGAACAGCATCTCCACCATAATAAATAATAACAACTCCAATGGATAGCTTATGTCATCTGCATGCCTAACTTGCCCAAACAGATTGTTTACTCCTAGTTGAAGGAAGGTCAGCGAGCTCCTGGTGGGCAAAGTAAATGCTTCAAAGATAACACCAAAATCAGCCTGAAGAAGTTCTAACACTTCATCTGAAAAGTGGGAAGACGTTGCACTCAATGGATACATCTGGAGGAAATCTGTTCAAGAGGAGCTGTGCTACATGAAATCAACTTCTGCTGTGCCTCAGACAACAAGCAGCAGCTGTGAAAGGAGAGATGGAACAACCAGATTACCCAACTACTAGCTTCGGCCACCACTCACTCTTCCCCAACAAAATATGTGGATCCAGACTGGGATCTGCAGCCTCCTGAAGAACCAGCAATAGACAATAACTTTAGCAGAACAGTCCACTTGACTTGAGTGATCGTAAGTACTTACTAGCAGAGAACTAAGCATGCAGCCTTGAGGGGCACCTGTGTTGATGGTCAGTGAGAATCATCCTTGTTGATTGAGCTCTGCCGATGAGGAGGTTGAGTATCCACTTGCAGAGGGAGGTATATTAGTTATGCTCACTGAGGAAGCTCTAGGGTTGATGGTTCTGGATTCACTCGTTTCAGCCAAGGCAACAGTCAAAGACAAAACGTGGTATGTATTGCTTCTGCATTAATGAGGATGACAACTAACTAAGATACTATCATCAGATAGGAGGTCCAGGAGCCTGAAGACCCCCATTCAGTGTTTCAGCAACAGCTTCTTCCCCTCCCCCTCTGAAAGTTCTGTGAACCCGTGAACACTAACTCACGATTCCTCTTTTGTATTTTTTAGTGTCTTGCATACGCTACTGTTGTACTTCATTGCATATGCTGTTTCTCTGCATATGTCAAGGATATTAATTCTGATTCTGATTCTAATTCTCATTCAATAGGCTGCTTTGTCCACAACCAGAACCAATGCTGCATGCCTTATGGGAGAAAACTTGTAATTAACCAAAGGAAGACCTCCTTCTGGAGGCGAGAAACGAATTGTTGAAGAAATTGGAAAACAATACAATTGATTTATTTGTTAAATTGTGTTACTCCTTTCCCAAGCAGGATGAGTGGCATCTATTGGCTGCGTGATCCCAGAGAATCACCCTCTACTTGACGGGGAATATTTATTAAAAGAGAAATGACCTAAAATATCACTTAGTGGTAGGTTGACAAAGATGGCTGTTTTAAAACAATGTTATCACTGGATGTCCTAATGTACCATGTATTATGTACACAGATTGCACTGGTTTTAATAGGACACCTGGTATAATTATTACTGCTGTGGTGTAATTGAGTATTTAATGATGCCAATTATGACATAGACAGTCAGCTGCATTAATTACATTAGAGTAGAGTGTGCATTAATTATAGCTACAGAATTGTACACTCAGTGGTCACTCTATGGGGTACCCCCTGTACCTAATAAAGTGGCACTGAGTGTATGCTTGTGGTGTTCAGCTACTGTAGCACTTCCACTTCAAAGTTCGACTTGCTATATGCTCAGTGATGCTCTTCTGCAATCCACTGTTGTAACACGTGATTATTTGAGTTACCGTCACCTTCCTGTCAGCCTGAACCAGTCTGACCATTCTCCGCTGATATCTCTTATTAACAAGGCATTTCTCCCACAGGACTGTCACTCCCTAAATGTTTCTTGCTTTTTGCACTACTTTCTTGTACTCTAGAGCCTGCTGTTGTGGGCACGTGGCCAAGTGGTTAAGGCATTCGACTAGCGACCTGAAGGTCGTGAGTTCAAGCCCCAGCCTAGGCAGTGTGTTGTGTCCTTGAGCAAGGCACTTAACCACACAGTGCTCTGCGACGACACTGGTGCCAAGCTGTATCGGCCCTTGCCCGACCCTTGGACAACATCGGTGTCATGGAGAGGGGAGATTTGCAGCATGGGCAACTGCCGGTCTTCCATACAACCTTGCCCAGGCCTGCGCCCTGGAGAGTGCAGATCTATGATCTCGCAAGACTAGCGGATGCCTTTAGATCCTGCTGTGCATTAAAATCCCAGGAAATCTGCAGTTTCTGAGATGCTTACACCTCCCCATCAGGCCCCATCAATCATTCTGCAGTCAAAGTCACTTAGGTCAATTTTCTTCCTCCAAACAACAACTGAACCTCTTGACCATGCCTGCATGCTTTTATCTTGAGTTGCTGCGACATGATTGACTGATTAGACATCTGCATTAACGAGCGGTTGTACAGCTGTAGCCACTGAGTGTATAATGTTAGTTATAGGCATGGTACAGATATGATGGCATCACTTAGTTATTTTAAAGTTAATGCATCTCCTTCTTCCCTTCCTCCTCGAGACAATTCGTCTTCCTCTTGCTATCTCTTCTTGTAATAATAATAATAATAACTTTCTTATAATCATAATAATATAAACCATATAAAGAAGGAGGCCAATACAAATGCACAAGTAGACAGATTAGAAACAGGTGGAGAGCCTCTCAGACCTTTTCCACCATTTGACAAGGTCATGTCTGATCTGTATCCCAGTGGTAAAAGACCTGCCTAGAGCAATCTCACTTTCCTACTTGTGCTCTGTGCCTTATAAATCATGGCTCTTCAAGTTACATATCCAAATAATTATTACAAATTATTACTTTGAAATTTAAAGTACTTTCCAAAGTGTGCTGAGTGTTTTTGCCTCTACCATTCTTTCGTGAAGCGAGATTCATACTGAAAGCCAGGAAACTGGGACGTATACAGACTCACAGAGTAATACAGCACAGAATCATGCCTTTTGGTCTAAATTTTCCATGCCAACAAAATGACCACCTAATCAATTCCCATTTGCCATTCCCATTCCCTCTAAATCGTTCCTATCCTTGTACCCGTCCAAAAATCTTTTAACTGTTGTTATTGTATCTGCCTTAGTCACTTCCTCTGGAAGCTCGATCCACGTACAGCATCCTCTGGGTGATGATGTTGCCTATTAGGACATTTTGAATGGTTCCTCTCATTTTAAACATATGCCCTCTAGTTTTTGATTATCTTTCCCTGGGGAAAAGGCTGAGTATGTTCATGCTATCTCTGCCCCAATTGTACTATATGTTGTTGGAGTGGATTGTCACAGCGTACATGACCAGCATCTGATGCACACTCCTGACTTAAGATTTTTTTTTCACATTCTTGGTCTAAGTTTTGCCCAGCAATGGAATGGGCTGCTTTGTTCCATTTCAAAGATTTTTAAAAGTTATGTAACTCTTGCTTTGGCTAGCAGCTTAATATAGGGGGTGAAAGCCCCCGGCCCGGCCAGACTTAAGAAATCTCGTTTGGGTGGAAGCTGCGCGAAGTGTCCTCTGTTACAAATCAGTACCCCGAAATAATAAACAGTACACAATATGCAATTAAACGATTAGGCTTTATATTTCTTACTTTGACTATATGGTTAGTGAAAAAACGAAGAAAAGAAAAAACAGGCCCAATCTTATTAAACAGTCTGTTGCGCAAAGTTGGAGCTCACTGATAAGCCATTGATCCACCATCGACCTCCTCCGATCGTCGCTGCCCATCGGACCCTCGCTCCAAGTCCACCCTGTCCGGCGGTCTACCAACTCTCTCCATTCGCATCTTCTCTCCTCATCTCTCCCTGGCAAAAGACCGCGAAAATCTTTCTCTCAGACTCACAAGAAAGAACAGCAGCATTCCAAACCCCATCATCTTTAGTCATAACCCAAACATTGCTGCTACAGAGAAACCATTACATTATCAGTGAAACCCTACAGCATGTTACACAGCAGTGAAACCCTACAGCATGTTACAGTTACATTTGTGGATCTTTCCCTCTTTTCTCCTTTCTGAATTTGTCACTAATGCTTCAGTTCCAGATCATGAGAGCAAATCTGGAAACTTGACATGCTTGGGTACTAGCCTACAAAGTACCCAGAGCATCTTCAAGGAGCGGTGTCTCAGAAAGGCAGCCTCCATTATTCAGGGAATCCAGCACCCAGGGCATGCCCTTTTCTCACTGTTACCATCAGGCAGGAGGTACAGAAGCCTGAAGGCCCACACTCAGCGATTCAGGAACAGCTTCTTCCCCTCTGCCATCCGGTTCCTAAATGGACATTGAACCCTTGAACACTACCTCACTTTTTTAATATATAGTATTTCTGTTTTTCGCATGATTTTTAATCTATTCGATATACATATACTGTAATTGATTTACTTATTTATTATTATTATTTTATTTTTTCTTCTATATTATGTATTGCATTGAACTGCTGCTGCTAAGTTAACAAATTTCACATCACATGCCGGTGATAATAAACCTGATTCTGATTCTGATTCCTTTTTGGGGCTGAATGTGACTTTGGCAATTGAGTAAACTAGGTAACAACTAATTAGCAGTCTAGTTTCCTAACACCAGTTTAACCTTCTAATGACCGACCAGTTGCTTTATGTTACTTTTGCCTATCTTACACGTCATTTGTCATTTAATCCACTTATTTCCATCTTATTGTAAATTGTTTTTAATCTTCCCCTTTCTTGCATTTTAAAAATCTGTTACATCTCTAATTTTCACCCATTTTGACTATAATCACCGACCTGAAATGCTGTCTCCATCTTCTCTTGAAAGATGTTGCTTGACCAGCTGCTGACATACTGTAATGGATTTTTATTTTTGCTTGATCACCGTTGGGCAAACCTACAGGAGGTGATGTTGCAGGAAAGCAGCAGCTGTCACTGGGCACCCCACCACCCAGGCCATGCTCTCTTTTCACTGCTGCCATCGAGTAGAAGGTACAGGAGCCTCAGAACCCTCACCACCAGGTTATTACCCCTCAACCATCATGCTCTTGAACCAGAAGAGATCACCACTCAACTTCATTTGTCTCATCACTGAGATGTTCCCACGATCTATGGACTCACTTTTAGGGACTTTTTATCTCATGTTCTGAATATTTATTGTTTGTTTATTTATTATTTTAATTTCTTTTTTTGTATTGGCAGTTTGTTGTCTTTGCACACTGATTGAACAGCAAAGTTGGTGTGGTCTTTCATTGATTCTATCATTGTTATTATTTCGTTATGGATTTATTGAGTATGTCCACCAAAAAATAAAAGGGAGGTGTTGGGAGGGTGAGGGTGGTGGGGGAGGTGGGGTGAGGGCATTGCCAGATGTTTGAGAAATCGATGTTTCCCGTCCTGTTTTCCCTCTCTCACTTTGTCCCCTTGCCTGCCATCGCCTCCCTCTGGTGCTCCTCCCCCCTTTCCTTTCTTCCATGGCTTTCCGTATCTTTCACCACTGACTTCCCAGCTCTTTGCTTCATCCTTCCTCCTCTGGGTTTCACCTATCGCTTTGTGCTTCTCTCTGCCCTCCCCTCAGCTTTTGAATACTCCTCGGCTTTTTCTCCAGTCCTGCCAAAGGGTTTCGGCCCGACACGTTGACTGTACCTTTTTCCATTGATGCTGCCTGGCCTGCTGAGATCCCCCAGCACTTTGTGTGTGTCGCTCGGATTTCCAGCATCTGCGGATTTTCTTTTGTTTGAGATAGATAGATAGATTCTTCATTGATCCCAAAGGAAATTACAGTGTCACAGTAGCTTTATAGGTGCACAGATACACAAATGAATCTCATGGTTCTATATGGTGACATATATGAACCTTGATAATAAATTTACTTTGAGCACTGAACTTTGACTTCAGTTAACTAGTAAGAAACAGAATGTCTAGGTTGTCATACTTCTGAACACCATTTCACCGAGATGCTCATGTATTATCCTAAAACTCAGGTCCATATTTCTGTAGAATTGAATTGAGTTGAACTGCATTGAATTGACTTTATTACTTACATCCCTCATATATATGAGGAGTAAAAATCTTTACGAAACGTCTCCGTTTAAATGTGCAATGTGCAATTTATAGTAATTTATAATAAATAGTATGTACAACAGGATAGGCAATGTAACATAGAAATACAGTTGTGTCAGCATTAATCAGTCTGATGGCCTAGTTGAAGAAGCTGTTCTGGAGCCTGTTGGTCCTGGCTTTTCTCAGATGGTAGCAGCTGGAATAGTTTGTGGTTGGGGTGACTTGGCTCCCCAATAATCCATTGGGCCCTTTTTACACACCTGTCTTTGTAAATGTCCTGAATCGTGGGAAGTTCACATCTACAGATGCACTGGGCTGTCCACACCACTCGCTGCAGAATCCTGTGATTGAGGGAAGTACAGTTCCCATACCAGGCAGTGATGCAGCCAGTCAGGATGCTCTCAATTGTGCCCCCGTAGAAAGTTCCTAGGATTTGGGGGCCCATACCAAACTTCTTCAACCGTCTGAGGTAAAAGAGGCGCTGTTGTGCCTTTTTCACTACACAGCTGGTGTGTACAGACCACGTGAGATCCTCAGTGATGTTTATGATGTGGAACTTAAAGCTGTTCACCCTCTCAACCCCAGATCCATTGATGTCAATAGGGGTTAGCCTGTCTCCATTCCTCCTGTAGTCTACAACCAGCTCCTTTGTTTTTGCAACATTGAGGGACTTCTTTGTAGGCTGCCTCATTATTACTTGAGATTAGGCCAATCAGTGTAGTGTCGTCAGCAAATTTATTTAGCAGATCGGAGCTGCGGGTGGTGACACAGTCATGGGTATACAGAGATAAGGATGGGGCTTAGTACACAGCCCTGAGGGGCACCTGTGTTGAGGGTCAGAGGGGCAGAGGTGAGGCAGCCCACTCTTACCACCTGCTGGCGATCTGACAGGAAGTCCAGGATCCAGCTACACAAGGCAGGGTGAAGGCCGAGGTCTCTGAACTTCTTGTTGAGCCTGGAGGGAATTATGGTGTTGAATGCTGAACTGTAGTTGAAAAACAGCATTCTCACATAAGTATCCTTCTTTTCCAGGTGTGTAAGGACGGTGTGTAGAGCTGCAGCCATTGCGTCATCTGGTGATCGGTTGTGTCGGTAGGTGAATTGTAGGGGTTCCAGTTTGGGTGGTTGCATGCTGCAGATGTAGTCCTTGGCCAGCCTCTCAAAACATTTGCTTATTATTGAGGTGAGTGTGACAGCGTCCATCATTAAAGACCTCCAGCACCCAGGGCATGTCCTTTTCTCACTGTTACCATCAGGTAGGAGATACAGAAGCCTAAAGGCACACACTCGACGATTCAGAAACAGCTTCTTCCCCTCTGCCATCAGATTCCTAAATGGACTTTGAAGCTTTGGACACTACCTCACTTTTTCAATACACAGTATTTCTGTTTTTGCACATTTTTTAGTAATCTATTCAATATACGTAATTGATTTACTTGTTTATTTATTAAGTTTTATTTTATTCTATTTATTTTTCTCTCTCTCTCTGCTAGATTACGTATTACATTGAACTGCTGCTGCTAAGTTAACAAATTTCATGTCACATGCCAGTGATAATAAACCTGATTCTGATTCTGAAAATTTGATTCCTGAATTTTAGCTCAGTTGCATTTGTGGAAAGTCAAACTGGACCAAATTTATCTTCCTGGAAGTATTCCATGCAGTTGTTCACCTCCATAAGGCAATCAACTGAAGTGAAACAGCTCGTGACAATACAAACTATACAGAGGCTGTTGGCAGTGGAGATGATGGGAAGGGCAGCTCTTAAATGAGCCTTTTGCTTCCTATGCTTATTTATGTTTTTAATCCATTTCCTTTGTGGCTGCCATCCATCACCACTTCCAGACAAAATTGAGAGGAAGGTCAGTCAGACAGCTTTAGAGCACAGAAACAGTCCCTTCGGCCCATCATATTCATGCCGACCTTCTTTCTGATCTGCTCTAATCAGGCCCACATCAGGCCTGTGTCCTTCTATACCTTTCAGGTACCTGTTTAAATATAGTGACTGTATCTCGTGCCATTATTTCCTTTGGCAGAGAGTTCCAAATATAAATAACTCCCTGAGTAAAAAGCGTACTTCTCAAATCTCCTTTAAAAGGACAAAGAATGCAGGACTGAAGGTGCTGTATTTAAATGCATGTAGCATTCGGAATAAGACGGACGAACTCGTGCCACAGTTGGAGATTGGTCGTTATGACGTTGTGGGCATCACTGAGTCGTGGCTGAAAGAAGGCCATCGTTGGGAGCTTAACATCAAAGGATATACTTTGACAGGACAGTCAGGAAGGCATAGGCGGTGGTGTGGCTCTGTTGGTAAGAGATGGAACTCCATCTTTAGAAAGAGGTGACATAGAATCAGAGAATGTTGAATCTTTGTGGGTGGAGTTAAAAAATTGCAAGGGTAAAAAAACCATTATGGGAATCATGTATAGGCCTCCAAATAGTAGCCAAGATGTGGGGTTGAGATTGCAAAGGGAGCTGGAAAGATCATGTAATAAGAGTAATGATCCTTTGCCGAAGGGATTAATAGCAATAATTTATGATATAATTATGAAATTACAGCCAGATACATCTGATAAAATTAAAAATGAATGGGAAAGGGAACTTCAGCTTTCCCTACCTACAGAGAAATGGGATAAAATTTTTCATTTAGTTAGTACTTCTTCTATATGTGCTAAACATACTTTAATACAATTTAAAGTGGTACACAGAGCTCATATGTCCAAAGATAAACTAGCTCGTTTTTATTCCCATATAAACCCTACCTGTGATAGATGTCACTCTGAAGTGGCTTCTTTAACTCATATGTTTTGGTCCTGTCCTCTTTTGGAAAAATATTGGGAAGACATTTTTGATATTATTTCAACAGTTCTATGCTTCGATTTAAAACCCCATCCTATTACGGCAATCCTTAGATTGCCAATGGTAGAACATAGATCTTTGTCTTCTTCAGCCTGTCGAATGATAGCTTTTGTTACTTTAATGGCGAGAAGATCTATTTTGTTGAACTGGAAGGAAACTAATCCCCCAACTACATTCCAATGGTTTTCTCAAACCATATTAAGTTTAAATTCAGAAAAAATTAGAAGTGATATTTTTGACCCTTTGGTTAAATTTGAAGAAACTTGGAAACCTTTTATGCAACATTTTCATATGATGTAATCTGACCTTTCCGAATCTTTCTTCTAAACTTAAATTATATGATGAGAGGAGCGGAGTTAATGACATCATTGAATGTGTCTGATACAAGCTGTTGGTCTAGCCCTGTTTTGTTTTTTTTTTCTTGGGGTTTTTTTTTCTCTTTTTCTTTTTTTTATATAATTTTTATTGAGTTTTCAAAATGAATACATGAAAAGATGATATCTACCCTCCCCCCTCCCCTTAACCCTCCCCCCCCCATATAAAGTCCTACCTAAAAAAGAAAAGAAGAAAAAAAAGAAGAGCCGCCTGGGTATTGGAAGGTTTCCACATGCTCCATGGGATTCAAAATAAATTTGGTATACTTATTCATTACTTTCCCCAAGGGACCAAGATCTTTATCGGAGCACTTAAATATGCCATCCTATCTTTTGTAAATAAGGGTGCCAAATATTCAAAAATATTACATATTTATCTCTTAAATTATAAGTAATTTTTTCGAGTGGAATAGAACTAGCCATTTCATTATTCCAACGATTCATACTTAAATACGAATCAGATTTCCAAGTAACTGCTATAGTCTTCTTAGCTACAGCCAATGCAATTTTTATAAATTCTTTCTGATATTTATTCAATTTATCCCTTCAATATCACCTAATAGAAATAATACAAGGTTATGTGGAAGTTGAGTTCCAGTAATTTGTTCCAATAAGACTCTTAAATTTATCCAAAAGGGTTGAATTTTAAAACAAGACCAAGTAGAATGTAAGAAAGTACCAATTTCTTGATTACACTGAAAGCATTTATTGGATAGATTTGAATTTAATCTATTTATTTTTTGTGGTGTAATATATAATTGGTGTAAAAATTATATTGTACTAATCTAAGTCGAACATTTATTGTATTTGTCATACTGTCAAGACAGAGTCTTGACCAATTTGTTTCATCAATATTAATATTCAGATCTGTTTCCCATTTTTGTTTTGACTTATGAATTCCTCGTTTAATTGTCTGTTTTTGGATCAAATTATACATACAAGAAATAAATTTTTAAATTTTCCCTTTTTGAATTAAAGTTTCAATTTCATTAGGTTTTGGCAAAAACACTTACTCTTTTTGGGGTTTTTTTTTGTTTATATATTTTTTTCTTTTTATTTCTTTTTTAATGTTTAATCTTATTATGAGTTTGGAAGTCTTTTATATCTATGTTACTTAAAATTCATTTTTTTATGCTGATGAACATTTTTCAATCTCTTTGTACCAACTTTGTTATTGTTTATAATTTTGAAAAATTAATAAAAAGATTTAAAAAGAAAGAAAGAAAGAGTAATGACACAATTGTAATGAGGGACTTCAATATGCAAGGGGATTAGGAAAATCAGGTTGGTGTCGGATTGCAAGGGTGGAAATTTGTTGAATGCCTACGAGGTGGCTTTTTAGAGCAGCTTGTGCTTAAGCCTACTTGGGGAAAGGCTATCTTAGATTGGGTGTTGTGTAATAACCCAGATCTTATTATGGAGCTTAACATAAAGAATCCCTTAGGAGGCAGTGATCATAATATCCACAAAAATCTGGAGGAACTCAGCAGGCCAGGCAGCATCTATGGAAAAAAGTCCAGTCAATATTTCAGGCCGAGACCCTTCAGCTGGACTTGTGTGTTACTTGGATTTTCAGCACCTGCAGATTCTCCCGGTCCTGCCGAAGGGTCTCAGCTGGAAATGTCAACTGTACTTTTTTCCATAGATGCTGCCTGGGCTGCTGAGTTCCTCCAGCATTTTGTGTGTGTTACTTGGATCACTGCAGATTCTCTAATGTCAGTGATCATAATACGATTGAACTCATACTGCAATTTGAGAGGGAGAAGCACAAGTCACGTGTATCCGTATCACAGTGGAATAAGGAGAATTACAGAGACATGAGAGAGGAGTTTGCCCAGGTGGATTGGAGGGGTATTCTGGCAGGGATGACAGCAGAGCAGAGATAGCTGAAGTTTCTGGGAATAGTTCACAAGACCCAGGATAGATATGTCACACAGAGGAAGATGTCCTCAAATGGCAGGAGTAGACAAGCAAAAGAAAATGTATATAAGTAGCCAAAGTGAGTTGGAAGTTGGATGATTAGGAAGCTTTTAAAATCCAACAAAGAGCGACTTACTCTCCTCCCATCCAGTAGGCGCTACAGGAGCCTCCGCTCCCGCACCAGCAGGCACAGGAAGAGCTTCTTCCCTGAGGCTGTGACCCTGCTGAACCTCACATCACAGCGCTAAGCAGTATTGTACCCATATTGTACTGTCTCAGTACTTTTATATCTGTGTGCTGTAGCACTTACTTTTTATTCACAGTTATTTTGTAACTAACACTATTCTTTGCATTTCTGGTCAGATGCTGACTGCATTTCATTGGCTTTGTATCTGTACTTTGCACAATGACAATAAAGTTGAATCTAATCTAATCTAAGAAAGGTTGTGTTGTCATTGGACAGAGTTCAGAGGAGGTTCACGAGGTTATGGGAATGAAGTGGTTAACATATGAGGAGCGTTTGGCCGCTGTAGGCCTGTATTCTCTGTAATTTAGAAGAACGCAGGGGTGGGGGCAGGGGATCTCATTGAAACCTATCGAAAGTTAGAAAGGACGAGATAGGGTGGATGTGCAGAGGATGTTTCCTCTGTTGGGAGTATCCAGAACTAGAGGGGGCAGCCTCAAAATTGAGGGCTGAATCTTTAGAACAGAAGTAGGAGGAATTTTTTTAGCCAGAGAGTAATGAATCTGTGGAATGCTGTACCACAGACTGTGGTGGAGGTTGTCCATGGTTATACTTAAGGTGGAAGTTGATCGGTCAGGGTATCAAAGGATATGGCAAGAAGGCAGGTGTATGGGGTTGAGTGGGATCCGGGATCAGCCACGATGGACTGGCGGAGCAGACTGAATGGGCTGAATGGCCTAATTCTGCACCTATGTCTTATGGTCTTATGGTTTTAAAACTCTTTCCTCTTACCTTAAGACTATACCCTTTGTTTTTGATATCCCTGTCAAGGGAAAACGATCCTGATTATCGACCCTATCTATGCGGTATAATTTTATATTCCTCTATCAGGGCACACCTTATACATCTTCACACTGAGGCAAACAAGCCTAGTCTATTCAATCAGAATCAAAATTAGATTTATCATTGACATATGATGTGAAACGTGTTGTTTTACAGCAGCTCTACAGTACAAAGTCATATGAAATACATAAATTACAATAATAATAAAGAGTGCAAAAATGAAGGGAATATTGAGGTAGAGCTTGATGGTTTATTCATTCATGTATCTGTTGGCAGAAGGGAAGAAGTTGTTTGTAAATCATTGAATTTGTGTCTTCAAGTTCCTGTACCCCTTCCCCGATGAGAATAAAGTGAAGGCAGCATGTAAGGGTCCTTAATGATAGATGATGCTTGATTTGCTGAATTCCTCCAGCATTTTTTTTACAGTATGATTTACAGCAAAGTCCCTTGTGTTAACTTTTCAAAACATCTATTTCAGCTTTTGAGTGGTCATGAAAGGATACGGGGAGAAGGCAGGAGAATGGGACTGAGGGGGAAAATGGATCAGCCATGATGAAATGGTGCAGGAGACTCAATGGGCCAAATGGCCTCATTCTGCTCCTATATCTTATGGTCTTATAGGCTCATGCTCTGAAATTCCTCTATTTTGTGCAATGTATCAATGTTTTTGATTTCTTGGGTAGCATTAGTTCTGATTTCCACATGAATTGTACTTCATTATTAGAGTAGTCCCACTTCATCAAAGTCCTCTGGCCCAAGCATGGTAACAGTTGTGAAGATGTTGAGGCTTCAGTGTAGTAGCAAAGTAGTTGAGCTTTAGATGAGTATCAGAGCACACAGGATCATGGAAACTGTATGACACAGAAGGAGACAATTCGGCTCATCGTACTTGTACTTTCCAACAAAGGACGATCCAGCTTTGACTCAGTTTCCATGGTCTTGAGGTCACAGCTTTTCAACTACTATCAAACTGTAGTCTTTCTACCTCTACCATCCTTTTGAGTTATGAGTTCTGAACTCCTACTACACTCCTATTAAAAACTTTTGACTCATCTCTTCTCTAACTGACCTATTGCGAAACCTGCAGTTTCGATGCCTCGTTTGATGGATTTTCTATTTATGCAGCATAGGCCACTCTTAATTTTATCCACCTTGATTAAATCTTCCCTCAATATCCTCTGTTCCAAAGAAAACAATGCAGATTCATAAATATTATTTTTTCATTCCTGGCAACATTCTCATTAATCTCCTCGGCATCCTCTCCAATGCAATTAAATCCTTCCTTGTCATGTAGTAACCTGTGCTCTAAGTAGTGATGTGTACTGTATACTGTTCAGCATGACCTCTATGCTGTTATATTCTATGCCACTGCTAAAAAGAAAGGTATTTCAGTCACCTGTCAGCTTTGCCCGTTACCTTTAAGGACCTGTGGACGTACACTCTAAAGACCCTATATTCCTTCATACCCACCTTCACATCCATCCATTTCTTATGCATACCCTGAATTATTGTACCTCTCTAATTTCATTACTTTGCATTTCTCTGGGTTAAAACCCACTTGCCTTTTTCTTACCTAACTGATCAGACCATATGTGATCTTACTTCAGAGTAACACTTTCACCTTTCCTGCAACCACACAGCCAATTAGTAAAAGTCTTTAAAATATCCCTACATTTAAGTAAACACCATATGCAACAAAAAATTGATTGCATACTGAGCACTTACAGTCACAAATTTATCCTCAAACCGTCTACCAGCAGAAATCTGGATTTGGTCGATAGGTCTCCACTCTGCTTTCAATCGTGATGATGCTGTTAAACGCCATCCCTGTGTTCAGATGCTCTCGTCTGCTGCTTTCTGTGGACATTTGATACTATTGCAAACACAATGATTCTGCAGATGCTGGAAATCCAGAGTAAAACACACACACACACAAAATTGAACTTTGAAAAGGCTGAAGGAACTCAGCAGCTCAGGCAACATCTATGGAAAGGAATAAAGAGTTTACATTTCAGGCCGAGACCCTTCGTCAGGACTGGAAAGAAAGGCAGAAGCAGCAAGAATCAGAATATGCAGAAACTGATGGAGAAATTCATAAATGAACTTGCAAATGAACTAGTAAAATTAAAAGAACCAGGGAAGAATGGCATGTTACACACATCAAAGTTGCTGGTGAACGCAGCAGGCCAGGCAGCATCTCTAGGAAGAGGTACAGTCGACGTTTCGGGCTGAGACCCTTCGTCAGGACTAACTGAAAGAAGAGCTCTCTGCCTTGATTGCTACTGCCTTTTCAGTTCAGGGGCAGTCAGGGAAGCAATATAAATGCTGGCATTTCCAGTGGCAGCTGGATCTGAGATATCCTGATTTTCTAATCCAGCTACTCTTCAGCTAACTTGTGCCATGGATGGATCTAAGTCCGGCAGCGAAAGGAGGACAGCTGGGCATGCGTCTAGCAAACCGATCCTGTAAAAATCCAGAGCTACAGATAGGCCAACAGAAGCTCCAAAGACCTCATCCCTGGGGCTACACCTAGGGACAACTTGAAAGACTGTCCTAGGACAGAGGTTTCTGGTAAGCTACCGTCAGTAGCCTATCCTCCCGTAGGAGTGATGGGATTAAGTAAGTAACTAAGGACACTTCAGCTAACTCCACTGGTGAAGTTTACCAGTATTCCTTGACATCACAGTGGAGCAGCTGGAGTGGGATTAACTCCTTCCCTCCCGCTCCACTGTTATATAAAGGATTCATTAATTACATGCGATTTCCTGGTTGATTTCTTCTTAGTGATGATGCAATTCTAAGGCACTTGTTCGAGTTTTAGAGAGTGGTGTGGAAAGTGCCAAAAGACTCAACTGATTTCAAGTTTCTTTTCAAAGCAGCTGGTTTCAAACTAAACCATCTTGGATGGCAAACTACTTCGCACAGACAGTGGAGTCTTATTGAGAATGGAATAGTTGCTGGAAAAGGAGCAGAAATAAGCTGGGAGGAGGGCATTCAATTGGATGCCATACAATTAGTTGTCAATGTGTGCCAGCTGTGAGATTATATGTAAAGGTTAGATTTAAGGGTAAGCTTTATTTGTCACATTACATTGCAACATACAGTGAAAAGCGTCATTTGCATCAAATTATGCGGGAATTATGTTAGGCAGCCCGCAAGTGTTAACACACTTCCAGCAGCGACATAGCTCACCCACAATTCACTAACCCTATCCTGTAAGTCTTCAGAATATGGGAGGAAACCCATATAGTCACGAGGAGAACCTACAAACTTCTTACGGAGAGCAGCGGGGATAGAACCCGGGTTGTTGGTGATGTAATAACGTTACATTAACTGCTACACTTCCATGCTGTCCGAATATGTGGGTTTTGCAGCAGGCATGAGGGGATGTACAAGGGCGGAAGTTCTAACAAGTGGAGATTGTTGGTAGGTGAATATTGAGCTATGATGATGAGAGGCTTAATTGTGTGGCTGTTTGCAGAAACCATTTTAACAAGCATTCACGTTCCACAATTTCACATAAGAAGTTAAGCATTCACCGTAATAATTTTCAGAAGGGAACTGGATGACCTGGTGAAAGAAAATTGCAGGATAATGGAGAAAGCACAGAGGGTTTGATTTTTAGCTCTTACATAGGCTCACCACAGGTATAATGTCCTTTTATGCCACATGGATCTGTGATTAATGAAGCTATTGAGAGTTTCAATAATCAAATACAAAATAAATAAGAAGAAAAAGGCAATGAGATGACAGGAGAAATCCACTAGTATTGGAAAATGGAATAACAGATCAATTAGTAATATGGTCTGAATGAGAATATAGGTTGTGTGAGGATTTGTAGGACATGTTATTGGTCCTTCAGTCAGAATAAGCCAATGGTCGCTGATGCCATGCACTCTTGGTTACTGAGTGTGGATTAGGAAAAACTGGCAAGAGCTTTGAACAGAGAGATCAATCATCCTGAGCCTGCAAATGGTGCCTGGTGGCAGGAGAGCAGCTTATGTTAGTTCTTTGTTCAAGAAAGGAGAGAATGACATACTTAGTAGCTCCACATGGCAATCAACTTCAGTTGTGGGCAACCTCTTCGACCCCCAATTCAAGATAATTTTAGTAAAAAATTGAAACTGCAATGATTAATCAAGGAGAAACAGCACAGGTTTGTAAAAACAAATTGAATTTGACCAAAAGGAAGTTGTGTTTGACTGTGAGGAAGTAAGGTTTGCCACAATTGTAATATTTATGAACATTCAAAAATCTCTTTATAAATGGATTCACATAAACCATGTTGGGAAATGTAAACACATCACACAAAAGGTAAATGTAACTGTCCAGAGAGAAAACTGAAATGATCAAAGTAGCACTAAAGTTGATTGAAAGAAGAACTGATGGATCAATTTTTAAGTCATATACTTAGCTCCATGATAGGCATAGCCCTTCCCACCATAGACACATCTTCAGATGGTGGTGTGTCAAGAAGATGTCATCTATAATTAAAGTTCTTTTTCTTGTTACTACCATCAGGGAGGAATTACAGGAGCTTGAAGACCCGCAGTCAACAATCCAGGGACAGCTTCTTCCCCTCTGTCATCAGATTTCTGAACTGTTAATAAATCACTGAACACTACTTCATTATTCTTTTTTTTGCACTCTTTATTTACTTCATAATTTATAGTAATTTTTTGCCTCTGCACTGTTTTTTTTTTTGTGTGCCACACTCTGCCAGAGCCTTGGCAACCACTTTTTCAAGTGGTTGTCTTGGAGGAAAGATTCTGTGAGTGGTCCCCCATGTCCTTCTCACAGCGCAGTGTTTTTTTTACGAGGCCAAGTTGCGAGCTCGACACTCAGCCCGGCACGGATGGAAAGTGTGCCCAGGAGTGGCCTGACTGGATTCAAACTCGGGAACCTTCGCTCTGGAGTCTGGCACTGATGTCACTGTGCCACCAGCCGGCCCTGCACTGTACTTCTGCCATAAACAATAAATTTCAGGTGATGTAAGATATTGATGGTAAACCTGATATTGATTCAGGTTAACCGATCTGAGCACTTCACAGTAAGAAAATTAAATGATCTCCAAGTTGGAGACAAATTCACAAATGCTCTATGTAAGCATAGTCATATACCATTGGAACACAAAAGTCAATTTAAAGTTAAAGTCTGTCCTGAGCCTTGTGGCCCATCAGGCCAGTGCTTATC
Organism: Mobula hypostoma; assembly: GCF_963921235.1. Lineage (NCBI taxonomy): Eukaryota > Metazoa > Chordata > Chondrichthyes > Myliobatiformes > Myliobatidae > Mobula > Mobula hypostoma. The sequence goes on from NC_086100.1 coordinate 29,289,146, forward strand.
CCAGTTTCTGTGGCATGAAGCGACTGAGAGTACGAGACTACCCCCCAGATAGGACGCCAGTCTATCATGAGGTTAACCCCCAGCATTTGCCAGTACCCATTTTCAGCTGACACAACACACTGCCTTGGCTGAGACTCGAACCCATGACCTTCAGATCGTGAGCCCAACACCATAACCACTTGGCCACGTGCCACGCACAAAAGTCAATTGGTATTCATAAAACTTTGTGATCCTCAGAGTTTAATAATCCATTTTATTTTTCAGCTTTGTGAAAAATTCCAAGAAAATATATTTACATATACCTTTCCTTCCAAAGTACTTCATTGATATGCTCTCCAAAATTATCATCTCCAAGGATGAAATCATAAGGTATGTTGAAGAGTTTCTGCAGATGCTGGATGTCTTGAGCAACGCACACAAAATGCTCTAGGAATTCAGCAGGTCAGGTAATATCAGTGAAGGGTAATGTACAGTCCTGATTGTCCATATTGGCTCAAAACGTTGACAGAATGCCCTTCTCCCAGGAAAGATTTAGTACCATATAGAAACATTATTCCTTCCTAAAGACCTTCGGCCATTCTTAGTTCAAAGTTTAAAACTTTGAAGTAAATTTATTATTGAAGGTCCTGCTGTATATGTCATTATATACTACCCTGAGATTCACTTTATTGTAAGCATTCACAGTAGAAAAAAAACAATAGAATTAATTAAGACATCTACACACCAAGATTGACAAACAACCAATGTGCAAAAGAAGGCAAACTGTGCAAATACAAAAACAAGTAAATAAATAATATCGAGAACATGAGATGCAAGAGTCCTTGAAAGTGACTCCATGGGTCGTGGAATCGGTTCAGTGGTGAGTCAGTGAAGTTATCTATGCTGGTTCAGGATCCTGATGGTTGAATGGAACTGACTATGACAAGAAATATAGAGGAGGATTGACCCAAAAGCAGAGCAGCAGAGACAAATTACCACTGAGTGATAGCTTCAATAATCATCTGCAAAATAACAAGCTACGAGAAGCCACAAGGCAAGAGAGAATGGATACTAAACTCTCAGGCAACAAGGTAACAGATTATTGACTTCAGACTCCCACAGCAGGGAGAGAGAGGGGGGTGCCTGGCTGGGCCAGGGTTTGTGGGGGTGTGGAGATGAGGGTTAGGGATAGGGTAGGTTTGGGGGATGGAGGTAAGGAGCTGGAGGAGAGAGGGGTGTGGAGGTTAGGATTAGGGATAGGGTTGGGGGGTTGGAGAAGAGAGAACAGGGCCCTGGCAGGCAGGGAGGGAGGGAGGGAGGGAGAGAGAGAGAGAGAGAATGAGAGAGAATGAGCGAGAATGAGAGAATGAGAATATGAGAATATATACATACACCTGGTGGAGAAGCTTTTGTCTGGGATGTTCTGGAGGTCGTTCATGTGGTACATCTACCTGCAGGATGGGGTGGGGTGCCCCTTGAGGTGGTCTGCCTTGGGGGGGGATCTGTAATGGGGATGCCCAGGGCTGTACGTGTGTTCAAAAACAACATACCCTTCCTGCTTTGTGTAGATTTTGGTGATCTCTTTTATATCTGGGTGTGAGGGAGTTCTCAGTCTGGATTAAGTTAGACTGGTGACTCCTTCCCACCCAGATAATTAAGATAATCAAGGAACTGATTATTGACTTCAGGAAAGGGAGACCAGAGCCAGTCCTCATTGGAGGATCAGAGGTGAGGACAGTCTGCAACTTTAAATTCCGTGGTGTTATTATTTTGGAGGACCTGTCCTGTGCCCAGTGTGTAGGTGCAATTACGAAGAAAGCAAGGCAGTACCTCTACTTCCTTAGAAGTTTGTGAAGATTCAGCATGACTAGATTTTAGATTTAAATCTTTCTCAGAAAAGTTTTGTAGCAATTATATATAATATAATTATGAATTTACTTCCTGATGCTTCTAATAAAATTAAAGCTGACTGGGAAAGAGAACTTAAGATTATTATACCGATTGAAAAATGGGAAAAAATTCTTCAATTGGTTAATTTATCCTCTGTATGTGCTAAACATGTGTTGATACAGTTTAAAGTAGTGCACAGGACTCATATGTCCAAAGATAAACTACCTCGTTATTATTCTTATATTAATCCAATATGTGATAGATGTCATTTCGAGATAGCTTCTTTAACTCACATGTTTTGGTCATGTCCTTTGCTGGAAACATATTGGAAAGATATTTTTGACATTATTTCAATGGTCTTGAATATAGACTTACAACCTCATCCAATTACTGCTATCTTTGGATTACCAATGATAGATTCAAATTATCTAACCTTTTCAGCACGTAGGATGATTGCATTTCTTTCTTTAATGGCTAGAAGATCCATTCTGCTGAATTGGAAAGAGATTAACCCTCGTACTGTATTTCATTGGTTTTCACAAACTATGGTGTGCTTGAATTTGGAAAAAATTAGAAGTGCGGTTTATGATCCTTCCATTAAATTTGAAAAAACTTGGAGGTCATTCATTCAGCATTTTCATTTGATATAATTTGATCATTTCCAAACTTGTTTTATTTCTCTGTACTGTTGGTTGAGAGGAGCGGAGCTGTCGACACTAAGGTTTTCTTCTTTTCCATTTTTAAGTTGTTAGTATTGCCCAAGTCTTTTAGGTTAGTTGACTAATTCTGTTTAGTTCAATTTTTTTGGGGATGGGGTTTGTTTTTTTTTCTATTTTTTTTCTTCTTCATGATTTTTTTCCATTTTTTTTTGCTTTGTATTATTCATTGCTATTTTTACATGATTGGGAGCTTTGTTAATTTATACTATTTGGTCTTACAATTACTTATTTTAAGTGTAACAATGTATCTCCTACTATTTGTATTATTGCTATGTTTTGTTTCTATTTTATGAAATTAATAAAAAGATTGAAAAAGAAAGACGTCTAAGACTTTGACAAACTTCTATAGATGTGTAGTGCAAAGTATATTGACTGACTACATCACAGCCTGATATGGAAACACCAATGCCTTTGAATGGAAAATCCTACAAAAAGTAGTGGATACAGCCCAGTCCAACACAGGTAAAGCCCTCCCCACTATTGAGCTCATCTACACGGAGCACTGTCTCAGGAAAGCAGCATCCATCATCATAGGCCCCTACCACTCAGCAAGTGCTCTCTTCTTGCTGCTGCCATCAGGAAGAACATACGGGAACTTCAGGACTCACATCACTAGGATCAGGAACAGTTACTAGCCCTCAACCATCAGACACTTGAGCCAAAGAGGATAACTTCACTTAACTTCACTTGCCTCATCATTAAAATGTTCATACAACCCATGCGCTCACTTTCAAGGACTCTTCATCTCGTGTTCTCGATATTTATTGCTTATTTATTTATTATTTTTCCTTCTTTTTGTATTTGCACAGCGTGTTGTTTTTTGTACACACAACGGTTGAACGCCCAAGTTGACACAGTCTTTCATCGATTCTGTCGTGGTTATTATTCTATGGATTTACATATAGCCACAAGAAAATGAATCTCAGGGTGTATATGGTGACATATGTGTACTTTCATAATAAATTTATTGAGTTTTGAACTGAAGGCTAGGTGCAACTGGTGGAGGCTGGCTGGTTCAATGAGTGAAGAGGATAGTGGATAACATCTGGGTTTAAATAGGTTGCAGGTGATGGGTTGGAAATGAGTGGGTGGCAGGTGACTCCGTAATTGGGTGGAGACTGGGAGGAGCTGGCAGGTGCAGATCTGCCTGGACACCCCCCCCCCACTAAACTCCACGATAATTGGTCCCTGATAGCCCAGGATGATCCAGATTGGTCCAGTGGAACTGCTCCATGAGCAATGGATCCACAACGTGTCTGGATGGTACCCAAGGTATCTCTTCTGGACCATAACCTTCCCAGTCGACCAGGTGCTGCACATCTTGTCCAAGACAATGTGAATCCATCAACCAGTGAACCATCTACACTGGACTACCTTCCACCATTCTCGGTTCCGGAGGTACAGGCTCAGATAGTCCATGGACGATGGGCTTGTTGCAAGACACATGGAAAGTAGGTGTGACCCTGAGGAACATTGGTTGCTGGGGATGGTAAGTGACTGGATTGATGTTATGGGGATCTTTGAAGGGACCAATGAATGGGGGTGGGAGCTCACAGGAATCAGTGCTCAGGGGCAAATCTCAATGGACAGCCAGATACGGTCACCAGACTGGAGTAGTCTGGCTGGGCATGGTTGGCGGTTAGCCTGGTGCAATAGGTACAATCCACTGTGCTCTCCTCCAAGCATGGTGCCAGAGGTGAACTAGGGTCCTGGCATCAGCACCTCCACCATTGGCTCCTCCGTGGGTAATAATGGGGTTTGGTAACCATGAAGCACATCAAAGGGTGATGTACCGTGGCAGAGATGGTGTGTAGATTGTAGGTCAGCTCTGCCCAGAGCAGATACTACTTCCATATGGAAAGGTTAGAGGCAGCAAAGCATCACAAAAGCTTCTCCACTTGCTGGTTGGCTCTTTCTGACTATCTATCAGCCTGAGGACAAACTCACAGGTGCGGAGGAGGGAGCAGAAAGTTTTCCAGAAGTGGGAGACGAATTGTGGGTCCCAGTTCGACACAATCTAGTGGGGGAAACTGTGGAAGTGAACCAGGTCTGCTGTCTCAGCGGCTGACGGAAGTTTGGGGAGAGCAATGAAATAGGCCTCCTCGGAGAATCGGTCACCATGACCACAATGGAAGGAGAAAAACCTGTGACAAAATCTACGATGATGTGTGACCATGGATGTTGAGGGAATGGCAGGGGCCATGGGAGGCTGAAGTGTGATTGGTTAGAGGAATTCGACTGCACATATTGAGGGCAGGTGGCGATGAACTGACCTGCATCTATGTTCATGGTGGGCCACCAGAACTGACATTGCAGAAAATCCTGAGTCAGTAGTGCGCCTGGATGCTAGAGAGCGGTGAGGAGTGAACCAACTGGAGTGCCTCAGGGTGCACAACCACCAGTATATGCTATTGCCAGGCGTGTCAGCCCAGAGCAGGCTCATGTTGTTGGGCCTGGCTGAACTGGTTGTCAAGGTCCCAGATGATTGGCACGAGGACCTTAGAGGATGGAATGATGGGTTGAGGCCTGATCTCCATTTCAGCCCAGTCAAACTGTTGTGACCGGGCGTCTGCCTTAGTGTTCAAGGAGCCAGGTCAATAAGAGATGAAAGTGAATTGCTTAAAGAAGAGATTCCTAGCGGGACAATCATGGGTTGAGTTGGTGGGCCTGTTTGTTTGGATATGAGGTTCTGGAGTCAGTCCCGATCAGGAAGGGCTCAGCGTTTCCCATTAGCCAATGTTTCCACTCCTTGAAGACTTATTTAATGGTGAGTAGGTCTTTGTCTCCCACTCCATTATGGCGCTGTGTAAAACTGAACTTGTGCGTGAAGAAGACACAAGAGTGTGTCTTCCTGTTTAGTCCTCACTGGGAGAGGATGGCCCTGACACCCATGTCAGATTCATCCACCACTTCCTCAAAAGGTCCGGAGGAGTTTGGATGGTGGAGAACTTGAGCGGTGGTGAAGCATCTCTTGAGCTCTTCAAAGCATGGTCCATGGCAAGAGACCAGGTTATCCGTGAGGGAGGTGACTTGGTGAGGGAGGTCAGAGGGGTGGCGATTCGGCTATAGGTTCTGACGAACTGCTGGTAGAAGTTGGAGAAGCCCAAGAAGTGCTGTAGCTGTGTGAGAGAGCACGGTCAGGGCCATTCAACAACAGTGCAAACTTTCTTTGGGTCCATGGGGTAAACCTTGGTTTGAGATGACGTAGCCCAGGAAGGAGCTGACTGGGATGTGGAACTGGCAAACTCACTCACTTGCTGTACAGTTGGTTTTCGAGGAGATGCTGAAGGACTGATCGGATGTGACAGATGCAGTCTTGCAGGACCTTGGAGAAGATGAGGATGTTGTTGAGACAGACACACTCATACCTCTGTTGCATGAGGAGGATCTCTTTGATGAAGCTTGGAAAATGGCTGGAGTGTTGGAAGGTCCAAAAGGCGAGTGGGTGTTATGAATGGCGTTTTCCCTCAGCAGATGTGGATCACATTGTACATTGTACATAGATCGAGGACGCATGTTTTGAATATTTTGAATGAACTGTCCATGAATTGGAGAGGGTAGCTGTGATTAACGGTGAATTTGTTGACTCAATGGTAGTCTATGCAGGGATGAAGATTTCCATCTCTCTTCTTGACAAAGAAGAATCCTGCTCTGGCTGAGGACTAGGATAGTCGAAAGAAGCTGCACTCTGCGGTATAGTCATTCATAGCTTGGGTCTCAGGAGGGGAGAGGGAGAACAGACTTCCTCAGGGAGAGTGGTGCCCAGGAGGAGGTTGATTGCTCAGTCATGTGGTCTGTGAGGTGGTAGGATGCTGGCCTCCCTTTTTATTGATGGGAGGCTAAGTCATGGTTTTCCTGTGGGAGTCCGGTGAGGTTAAGGATTTTCCCCGCTTCTATTGATTTAGGGCATGAGGTTAAGTGCGGTTGCAAGTATGTGTTCTGGCAGTGGGATCCCTAATTCAACAGTGAACCAGGTGACAGGCGAAGTGAGGGCCATTAGAGTAGAGGCAGGATGAGAGGAGAGTTGGATGAATTGGATGGACTTGCGGTGCTCTCCAATGCTCACATGCAATCTCTGCCCATCCCTCACCCCAGGGGGTGTCCATCAATGGCCATGGTGCAGAAGGGGTGAGAGACAGGTAATCCAAGCTGCACACACAGAGTCTGGTCCAGAAAGTTGCATACTTTGCCAGAATCCACCAGAGGCTCCTGAGTGCTTAGAGCTGTTGGGTGGAGGAAGCCGGAGAGAGTGAGTCGGGCTATGCTGCTGGAACAAGAGTCCAGGAGCAGCTTACTAGATAGAAGGCTCCTCATCTCTACCTGGTGGTGCTATTTCCTGGATACAGTGGGTAGTGGGCATTTGATATGTTGTAATAGGCTGCTCTGTAGTTAGTGGACAAGTTGTTTCTCTATCGATGTTCACACTCTAGGGGGCGGGGGCGGGTGGGGGGGGGTGAGTTAAGAGAGATCTCCCAATCTGCGTGGGGTCTGGAGGATTTGATGATGAGGTCCTGCAGTCTGAAATGGTTTTAGGAAGAGGTGAAGAGATTTGAGGTTCTTCTGATGAACTGGAGGGTCATTCCAAAAGATGCTTGTCAATTTGGAGGGCCAGTGTGCTGGGACTTTCCATGTCAGCTCATCATTCAAGCATTCTGAGGGACTGCAATGGAAATGGGTCAGCAACGCTTCCGCATTCCAGCCATACTCCGTTGAAAGGTATGCTTCAGTACTAAACATAAGTGTCTGATCCACTTCTCCCCCTTGCACTTCCTGGATGGCCAAAAGGCCAATGCGTCTCAGCAGTGAATTCCTGATATTTATTGCACATGGTGGTTCCATTGTCCCAGTTAGTGGCAGCCCAAGTCAGAGCTCGCCTAGTCAAGAGAGAAGGTGAAGGAAATCTTGGCTTGGTTTATAGAAAACAGGTGGCTGAGCTCAAAGTGTAAGACGCACTAGGACAGAAGTTGCAGTATCAGGTTGGGGATCCGTCAAAGTGTTTGGGCACCAGAATCCAGTGCTCAGAAGGGGGAGGTTGACTGTCACAGGGTTGCTGTATTGAGGTGGAAACTCGGAAGAGACTGGCAAGCTGATCAATGGTTTCCTGCTGCTTCTGGATCATGTCGATGGATGACTTCCTTTGAGCGAGCAAACTCTGCTGGGTCAATCGATGGTTCACTCATCCTGCCAGGAAATGTAAAGGAGGCTTGACCCAAAAGCAAAGCAGTGGAGTTGACTTAATGGTGATCAATAATTTTAATAATCAATTGAAAATTAACAAGCCACAGGAGGTAACAAAACAAGAGAAAAAAGATACTAATCTCACATGCAACAAGTTAACTGAAGGGTAGGAGCAACTGGTTGTGGCTGGCTGATTTGATGGGTGAACAAGGATTGTGGATGAGAGCTGGGTTTAAATAGGCTGCAGGTGATGAGTTGGGAATGAGAGGCAGGTGCCTCCTGTTAGTTCAGTAGAGCCTCCATGTACAGGCCTGACAAACTCTTTCTGAGCCTGGTGGTGTGGGGCTTATTACTTCTGTTCCTCCTTCCTGATGCCAGCAGGGAGAAGAGAGCATGGCCTGGATAGTGGGGGACCTTGATGATGCAGTTATTAGCTGTTCATTAGATTCTAGGAGGGAACTATGTTTCTGAGACTCCACAGCAGTCGTCTTCAGTCAGCCTGTAGACCAGAGTTTATCATGTTTTTTTTTGGTTGAGAACCCTATTGAAAAAAAATTGACTCTTTCATTGGAATCTTGAAAAAAGCAATAACATTGTTCATAATCACAGAACACAGAACATTATGGTTAAATGTAGGCCCTTTGACCCATGATGTTTTGCCAACCTTTTAACTCACTCTAAGATCAATCTTTTCCTCCTACATAGCCCTCCATTTTTCAATCATCCATGTGCCAATCTAAGAATTTCTTAAAAGCCCCTAATGCATCTGCCTGTATCACCACCCTGGCAGGGCATTCCAAGCAGCCATGACTCTCACCTTAAAATTACGCCCCTTTGTATTAGCAACTGCCAGGATAATCAAGGACACGACCCATCCAGCCAACACACTTTTCGTCCCTCTTCCCTCCGGGAGAAGGCTCAGGAGCTTGAAGACTCGTACGGCCAGATTTGGGAACAGCTTCTTTCCAATTGTGATAGGACTACTGAATGGATCCTGACCTGGATCTGGGCCGTACCCTCCAAATATCCGGACCTGCCTCTTGGTTTTTTTGCACTACCTTACTTTCCATTTTTCTACTTTCTGTTTATGATTTATAATTTAAATTTTTAATATTTACTATCAATTTGTAATCCAGGGAGCAGGAAGCGCAGAATCAAATATCGCTGTGATGATTTTACGTTCTAGTATCAATTGTTTGGTGATAATAAAGTATAAAGTATAATTTCCATCTGAGAAAAAGTCTTTGTCTGTCCATTTGATCCATACCTATTACCATCTTGTACACCTCCATCAAGTCACCTCTCATCCTCCTTCACTCCGAAGAGAATAGCTTGCTCAATCTATCCTTATAAACCATGCTCTCTAATCTGGGCAGCAGCTTGGTAAATCTCCTCTGCACCCTCTCTAAATCTAATTATATTCCTATAATGAGGTGGCAAGAACTGGATGCAATATTTCAAGTGTGATGTAACCAAGGTTTTATAGAGCTGCAATTTTACTCTGCGGCTCTTGAGCTCAATCCCCTGACTAATGAATTGATCCTCCAGAACAATTCCCGATAAACAAGTGTCAGCTACCAGAATGGTTCTACCGTCCTGGAAAATTTTGGCTGTAGATTATTGTGAACTTTTTTGGTCACGCTCATGAACATTGCAAGCAGAATTCATTGACAGGGCAGAAAGTCTGCTTGGACCTGTATGGCCTAGTTTCTGGCCTCACACAGAATTTCTCAGTGGTGTTGATTATAAAAAGGAACCATTCCCAGTGGCTGCTCTGTGCAAGCAGGCACATGTCAGCAGCACTTACTTAGCACAGGTATTATATCCTGTGGTTCCAGTAGGTCTTCAGTGTGATGGGTACCTACTCCAGTGGGTTCTCCCTCTGTCACTGCCAATTTGGCTGGGCTGCAGCCAAAACTCTGCTGCCGGCACTCTGCTTGGCATCACCACTGACAATCTGCCCCCATTGTTTTCCAGGACAGTGTTTTATAACAACAGGGATAATGAGCTAGTAAATAAAAAGCCTGATGGGAGATGTGCAGAAATCTAATGATCCCACAAGCTCCCTGTGGTCTCCTCATATCTACCTGGGAGTTGCTATCCAGTTTGAAAACCACTCTGTGACCATGGAAACAGATCCGGTGTAAATGCTTGCTCTCATTGAAACAAGAGACTTCACTGGGGGAGCAGCATCGTACTGCGGGATGCCTGCTCCTGCACAAGATACCACGATTTTTTCATGATTGCAATGATTATCGGTCCCCTTTTAATATGTAAAACAAAAATTCCCATGACAGACGTATTATAGTTCCTGCTTATAAAGTTGCTTGTCCTTAACATGAAATGTGAGATGGAGCTTTCAGTTTGAGCAGTTATGAACTTTTATAGCAGTCAGCCCTTTTCAGGGACCATAAACTGCTACGACAATATGGCAAATATTCTCTCCTTAGTTCCCTGGGAAGAGGGGCCAGGGGGTGGGGGGGGGCGGTGGTGGTGTAGTGGCGATTCGGAGGAGAGATGGGGTCACCATTAGGATTCCATAAGACGTAGGAGCAGAATTAGGCCATTCGGCACATCGGATCTGCCCCGCCATTCCATTGTATTTGACTTATTATCCATTTTAGCCCTATTCTCCTGCCTTCTTCCCGTAACCTTTGATGCCTTGACTAATTAAGAATCTATCAAACTTCTGCTTTAAATATAACCAATGACTTGACCTCCACAGCTATCTGTGACAATGAATTCCACAGATTTGCCACCCCCTGGCTAAATGAGTTCCTCCTCCTCTCTATTCTAAAGAGACATTCCTCTAATCTGAGATTGTGCCCTCTGGTAATGAACTTTCTCACTGTAGGAAACGTCCTCTCCACGTTCACTCTATCTATGCCTTTCAATATTTGATAGGTTTCAATGAGATCCACCGGTCATTCTACTGAACTCCCCTCTTCATTCTTCTGAACTCCAGTGAGTACAGGCCCAGAGTCATCAAATACTCCTCATATGACGAACCTTTCAATCCCAGAATCATTTTCATGAACCTCCTTTGAACACTCTCCAATGTTAGCATGCCCTTTCTTAGACAAGGGGCCCAAAACTGCTCACTGTAATCCAAGCGAGGGCTCACCAGTGCCTTAAAAAGCCCGTTAGTGGAACAGCACGAAATGCACTGTGGTGTTGTGGCTGCCATGATTAATTACATGCTGTGAGATGTAGTGTGGGTTGTGATAGTGATGTATGAAACAGCTGTGTGTCGTGGCACGTGAAAATTTGTTCCCATCCTTGAATGATTGAGGTTATTTGTAGACGAGGGTGCATTGGGTATTGTGTGAGAGCAGTGCATTGAGGGGAATTGCCTTCCAAAGGTTCATTCATATGAGGGATAACTAAGCGTTTCATCGTCAAATCTGGGTCCTCAGTGCCGCGGTTCCTTGCATTCATCACGGGAGTGTCTTCTTCCACATTCCATTTCAGCACATGATCCTCTCATCTAGTCTCCCAAACATTATGTTAAAAATCCGCAAGCCCACTCTACCTTGATAGTGATACCTCTTCCATCTCCCCCATCTAGCCACATCCTTTGATCTTTGAGAGATTTATGATCCATGTCCATAAGTCCCTCAAAGTTGCCATGCAAGTTAATAGGGTCGTAAAGCAGTTTATCGTCTGTTGGCCTTCATTAGACAGAAGATTGAGTTCAAGAGCCATGGGGTAATGTTACAACTCAATAAATCCCTGCTTAGACCACACTTGGAATGTTTAGTGCCGGTAGCCTCATCATAAGATGTATGTTTAACCTTCAGAGAGGATGCAGAGGAGATTTCATAGTCATACTTTATTTATTGATCCCGGGGGAAATTGGTTTTTGTTACAGTTGCACCATACATAATTAAATAGTAATAAAACCATAAATAATTAAATAGTAATATGTAAATTATACCAGGAAATAAGTCCAGGAGGCTCAGGGTGTCTGACCCTCCAGGGGAGGAGTTGTAAAGTTTGATGGCCACAGGCAGGAATGACTTCCTATGACACTCAGTGCTGCATCTCGGTGGAATGAGTCTCTGGCTGAATGTACTCCTGTGCCCACCCAGTACATTATGTAGTGGATGGGAGACATTGACCAAGATGGCATGCAACTTAGACAGCATCCTCTTTTCAGACACCACCGTGAGAGAGTCCAGTTCCATTGCCACAACATCACTGGCCTTATGAATGAGTTTGTTGATTCTGTTGGTGTCTGTCCCCCTCAGCCTGCTGCCCCAGCACACAACAGCAAACATGATAACACTGGCCACCACAGACTCGTAGAACATCCTCAGCATCGTCCGGCAGATGTTAAAGGACTTCAGTCTCCTCAGGAAATAGAGTCGGCTCTGTCCCTTCTTGTAGACAGCCTCAGTGTTCTTTGACCAGTCCAGTTTATTGTCAATTCGTATCCCCAGGTATTTGTAATCCTCCACCATGTCCACACTGACCCCCTGGATGGAAACAGGGGTCACCAGTACCTTAGCTCTCCTCAGGTCTACCACCAGCTCCTTAGTCTTTTTCCCATTAAACTGCAGATAATTCTGCTCACACCATGTGACAAAGTTTCCTACCGTAGCCCTGTACTCAGCCTCATATCCCTTGCTGATGCATCCAACTATGGCAGAGTCATCCAAAAACTTCTGAAGATGACAAGACTCTGCGCAGTAGTTGAAGTCCGAGGTATAAATGGTGAAGAGAAAGGGAGATAAGACAGTCTCCTGTGGAGCCCCAGTGTTGCTAATCACTCTGTTGGACACACAGTGTTGCAAGCACACGTACTGTGGTCTGCCAGTCAGGCAATCAAGAATCCATGATACCAGGGAAGCATCCACCTGCATCGCTGTCAGCTTCTCCCCCAGCAGAGCAGGGCGGATGGTGTTGAACGCACTGGAGAAGTCAAAAAACATGACCCTCACAGTGCTCGCTGGCTTGTCCGGGTGGGTGTAGACACAGTTCAGCAGGAAGACGATGGCATCCTCAACTCCTAGTTGGGGCTGGTTGGTGAACTGGAGGGGATCTAAGTGTGGCCTAACTATAGGCCGGAGCAGCTCCAGAACAAGTCTCTCCAGGGTCTTCATGATGTGGGAGGTCAATGCCATTGGTCTATAGTCATTGAGGCCACTGGGGCGCGGCGTCTTCGGCCAGGGACGAGGCAGAACGACTTCCACAGCACAGGAACCCTCCGGAGCCTCAGGCTCAGGTTGAAGACATGGTGAAGTACTCCACATTGCTGGGGGCACAGACTTTGAGCACCCTGGTACTGACACCATCCGGTCTTGCAGCCTTGCTTGAGTTGAGACGTTTCAGCTGTCTTCTCACTTGTTCAGCTATGAAGCCCACCGTGGTGGTTTCGTGTGGGGAAGGGGTATAGTCATGAGAGCAGGGTGGGGGACTGAGGAGGGGTAGGAGGGGAGAGTGGAATATGTGTTGGTTGGGGGCCGAAAACAGATGGCTCATGTGTGGGATGGGCAGGGGCCACAATGTCAAATCTGTTAAAGAACAGGTTAAGTTCGCTGGCCCTGACCACACTGCCTTCAGCTCCTCTGTTGCTAGTTTGCCGGAACCCAGTGATGGTCCTCATCCCACTCCAGACCTCTCCCATGTTGTTCTGCTGGAGTTTCCACTCAAGCTTCCTCCTATACCTTTCTTTAGCCTCCCTGATCCTGGCTTTCAGGTCCCTCTGTATTGCCCTCAGATCTTCCCTATTTCCATCTCTAAACACCCTCTTTTTAGCGTTCAGGATGTCCTTAATGTCCTTTGTTACCCATGGCTTGTTATTTGAATAACAAAGGACAGTTTTGTCGGAACATTGCAGTCCACACAGAAGTTGATTTAATCAGTGATGCACTCTGTGAGCCCATCAATATCCTCCCCATGTGGCTCACAGAGCGCCTGCCAGTCTGTCACCTCAAAACAACCCTGGAGCGCCTCATAAGCCTCCTCCGACCATTTTCTCACTGTCCTCAAGGTTGCAGGTTTACTCTTCACCAGAGGCATGTAGGAGGGTTTTAGATGCACCAGGTTATGATCTGACCTTCCCAGTGGGGGGAGGGGAGAGGAGCTCTATGCATCCTTAACGTTAGCGTATATCAAATCCAGAGTCCTCTCCCCTCTGGTTGTACAGCTCACATACTGTGTGAAGTTGGGCAGTGTTCTAGCCATGGTAACACGGTTGAAGTCACCCGAGATGGTAATGAGGGCACTTGGGTGCTGGGTTTGTAATCTGGCTATGACGGTGTAAGTGATGTTACACGCTGACGTCGGGTTGGCAGAGGCAGGGATGTACACAGCAACCACAATTGCATGCGAGGTTTCCCTTGGCAAATAATATGGCCAACAGCAAAAAGTTCAATATCCGGGCTACAAACACATTCCTTGATCGTAATATGACCAGGATTGCACCATCTGTTGTTTACCAGAACAGCAAGACCCCTCCTTTGCGCTTACCACTCTCAGTGCAATTCGGGTCAGCCCGAACAGTCTGGAAGCCCTCTATGGAAACATTTTCATCGGGTATGTCCTCGTGCAGCCACTTTTCAGTAAAACACACAACACTGCTCTCCCGAAATGTTCCCTGGCTCCTGACAAGCGCCGTCAACTCATCCATTTTATTACCCAGCGATCTCACATTGCCCATAATGAGAGAGGGGAGACACGGCTTATAACTTCTCTTCTCCATAAGCCTCTGTTGTCTCGACCCAGTCCTCTTCCCTCGCCTTTTTGATCCCCCTATGCATCCTCTGTGTGTTTTCCTCCAGATTTCAGCCGGGGTGTCTACCGCTCTGTTCGCTAAACTGGCCGGCATAAGCGCAATCAGCTGGTCCCTGGAATAAACAACGCGACCATACTGCTGCCACGCTAATGAGACGTGTCCGAATGTAACTATTTCCAGTGCAAAAAACCCAAATAAAACTCTCTCCACCAACATGTTAGAGAGGGTGCAGCTTCAACGTGTTACCGTGAAAAAAAATACAACAAATAACCTAAGTTAAAAAAGTTTAAAATGTAAGAAAAGTAAGAAAACTAGACGGAGTAACTGTAACAGGCTGCATGCACGACTGGCGCATGCGCACAAAGCAGATTTACTAGGATGTTGCCTGGATTAGAAAGTACGTCTTACGATAGATGTGGGGGGGGGGAATGAGAGGTGACTTGATCGCGGTGTACAAGGGGATAATCGGCATACATTGAGTAGATAGCGAAAGACTTTCTCTCAGGGCAGAAATGGCTATTTCTTTCTTTTTAAATCTTTTTATTGAATAAGTATACCAAAAGGTAAGCCATATAAACATTAATACAATGTTAAAATATAATAAAATTACAGAAGGTATCAATACCAAAAAAAATACTACAAACAATGTAATTTAAACATAAGAAACCAAGATAACATAATAGTATACTAAATTTTATATATATATCAATAGAAAAAAAGAAAAAAAAACCCCAAAAAAAAACCCACCGTGCAACTAACTAAAAGCAAAGCAAAGCAATGGGCTAACTTGAAACCAAACAGAGTTAAACTTAAAATCACGTCCTCAATCCCGACCTCCATTAAAAACAGTGTAAAAAAAAAAGGGTATATATTACATTAAGTGAAAATATCGAATAAAAGATCCCCAAATCTGTTCAAATTTAAATGAAGAATCATAAAGGTTACTTCTAATTTTCTAGAAATGGCTATTTCAAGAGCACATACTTTTAAAGTTTTAAGAGGAAAATACAGGGGAGACATCAAAGATAGGGGTTTTTTTACACAGACCATGGTGGGTGTGAGAAACGCGCTGCCAGGGGTGATGCTAGAGGCAGGAATATTAGGGACAGTTAAGAGACTCTTAGACTGGTACATGGATGATAGAAAAATGAGGACAATGTAGAGGGAAGGGTTAAATTGATTTCATTGCTGTTGGTAAGTGTCATCGAGTTGCTGTCGGCTCATGGTGACCCTGTGAATAGATGCCCTAAATAAGTTTTGATCCTCGCAAAGGTGGCCCATTGCAGATAACATTGTGTTCATAGCTATCTTTATTGTGTGCATCCATCTGATTGGAGGCCTTCCTCTTTTCAGTAGTCCTTCCACCTTGCTGAGCATGATGTCCTTTTCCAGCGAGCTGATTCTTCGCGTGATCTGCCCAAAGTACAATAGGTGGAGTCTTGTCATTTGCCCTTCCTGAGAGAGACTTGGTTTGATCTCATTGAGGACTGATTTATTTGTTCTGTGAGAGGTCCACAAGGTCTAAATTGATCTTGAGATAGGTTAAAAGGTCAGCACAACATTGTGGGCTGAAGGGGCTGTACTCTGCTGTAGTGTTCCATGTTCTATGTTCTATCTGCAATGACCTTCATTGCCTGCACGGACGCAGACCACATCTTCTTTAAAGGACTGGACTGTCTGGCCATTTGTGTTGGTGATGCAGTGAGGCTGACAACTTTGCAGTCATGACAATGAGAAGGCAGCATCAACTTTATGAATGATCTGCACTGGACCTATGTATTCATTAGGTTTCACTATCCATGTTCCTGTTCTCCAATTCTGTAGTGTACTTAATATGCCAATAATATTTGGATAATATTGTAGGTATATTGTTTGATTAAGCATTCTTTGTTTACATAATTCGTTTTGGGTTATATGTAAGAAGTATGTGAATGGCATACATTATTATGCCACTACGTCATATGTGAGTGCCTCACTAAAGAATAACTAAATAGACAAGGCTCCTGTGTTTTTCTTTCAATTAGTTTCTGGAGTTACAAAACATAACAGTGGCGACCAGAGGGTTTTAAAACAAACCTCGATATGACTAAACACGTTCTATTCAGAAGTGGAGAGAGATGCTTGAGTAAAACAAAAGCAGAAAATGGACAAATTGAACAAGCAACGGGTTCGGCCATGGGTTTATATACAGTGAGTGCCAGCTGATGATAATAATAATAATAATAATAATAATAATAATAGATTTATAAAATAGCAGAAATGGATGGTTACATGTGAAAGATAGATGTGTTTAATTTCGCAACAAGGCCAGGAAGAAATAGACAATAGACAAAGCAATGTGAGGTGGCTTTCAAAATGGCAAAGGAAATGGTGATGTCAGATACTGTACTCATACATTATGATCCATTTCATCCAATGAAGCTTGCCCGTGTTGCTCTGCCTTATATGTGCAGTCATGTCACAAGTTATGAATGATGGAAGTGAATGCCCCATAGACTTTGCATCATATTCCCTTACTGCTGCAGAGATAAATTATGCACAGGTTGACAGAGAAGCCTTAAGTCTGATTTGGCGTGTAAAATGCTTCAACGTTAGTTGCATGAGAAAGAGTTTGCCCTCATTACTGATCATCGACCACCAGTGTCCATTTTCAATTCACAGAAGGGTGTTCCGCCAACAGCAGCAGCACAAATGCAGAGATGGGCTCTGTTTCTTGGAGAATACAATTAGAAGATCGATTTCAAGAGGAGAATAATCATGGAGATGCTGATGGATTGTCCCGTTTACCCTTGGAAAAGGAAAATACCTGAAAAATTTATAAAAGAGGACACTCCTCTTTACATATTCTCCCTAATGCAAACCAAAAGTCTCACTACTATGACAGAGATGATCCAAAAGGAACCAGAAAAGACCCCACACTGTCTCAGTTCTAAATAGCCACCCAAAATGGATGGAATGTGCAGCAGAAATTCCAGTTTCCTCATTCTTACCAGTGCCGGCATGAATCTGCCCTTGATGTTGGTTGTTTTATGTGGGGATTGTACCACCCAATTTGTTGTACTATCCAAGCTGAGAGCTCAAGTGCTTGAGGAGCTAAATGCTGGTCATCTAGGCATGGTCAAAATGAAAGTGTTGACTTGAAGCTTTTGTCTGGTGGTCTGTGATAGATTAGTAGATTGAGCAGCTCGCCATGCACATTTTGGGATGCCAAACCTTCCAGAAGATACCAAGAGTAACACAATCCACATCAACAACTCACCAAAATTGTTGTTCCTGTGTCTCCTCTTGCACTCACACTCCGATCTCCTTAAACCCAATTTCCAAAAGAGTTTGCAAGTCAACAGCTAAGACAAATTGAAGTCTCGATGTTTCACTCTTGAAGAAACAGTCCTGGCAAGGGACTATAAGATGATCGAAAATGGATACTTGGAGAGATTAAGGACCGAATGGGACCACCCCCAACAAGGAAGAGATTATGTCTGATGTCATCTGGAGATGACACATCGATCATTTGAGGAGAGCAGGGTCAATTGTTACAGAAGAAAGGTTTCCCAAGCTGCCAGAACCACTTCCTGGAGTCCTCCAGTCAACCCTTACAACCACCACAGAGAAGACCCCAGAACCTGAGATTGTTTCATAGCCACAAGTCAGACCTGCCAAGCAGAGTGATACCCTTGTCAGGAAAGACATTATCCCACAAGAGTAAGAAATCCTCCACACCGATTAAATCTTTTGACTAATATATTTACAGTATATTACATAAGATGACTAGAGAGCAATAGGTTACATATTTGAGTTGAGATGCATTCTATATTGAGTTGGAATTTATAGAGAGGACTGTTGTGCATTTAATTCCTCAGTAATACTTGAGTAATATTGTAAATATACTGTTTGATTACACATTATTTGTTTACATAATTCATTGTGGCTTATCTGTAAGAAGTACATGAATAGCATGCATATATCATTACGCCATCATGTCCTACGTAAGGGTCTTACTCAGTAATGAAGAAAAACTAAATAGACAAAGCTCCTGTGGTTTTCTTTCAATTAGTTTCTGGAGTTATAAGACATTTATCTCTTATAATATTTGCTGATATGTTTTCATAGTGTACGGTATCATCTGGAATGTTCTGCTGAAAGGCATGAGAATTGCTGAGGTTGGTTTGTTCCCCCAAGTCGTTTGATCCCTGCATTCGGGCGACTGGAACAGATTTCACAGAAGTCAAGAATCAAGTATGTTGAGATAACAACCTGACATTTTGTTGCTGAAGGAGTGCCTTCTGAACTGACTGATGCTGGGTGAGACTAGAATTAGAGATCATGAGTTATGGGTGAAAGGTTAAATATTTAAAGGGAACTTCTTCACTCAGAGGATTCTGTGAGCATGGAATGGGCTGCTAGCAGAAGTGGTGGATACAGGGTTGGTTGCAATATTTAACAAAAGTTTAGATAAGTGCATTATGGGAGGGGTATGGAGGGCTATGGTCCAGGTGCAAGTCAATGGGAACAAGTAACAGATTGGCATGGACTAGATGGGCTAAAAGACCTGTTTCTGTGCTGTATCATTTAATGACTACTGCTCTTTGAGTGACTGGAGACCATTCCAGCTGCCCAGAGATGCTAACCAGGGTCTTTGGATAAATCAAAATGGCTTACTGGAAAGGAGAGGAATGAGTTTCAGTTTAGTAAGAGGAAAGATTTATGACACATGTGCAGCTAACCTCATTCTGTAAGTATATCGTAAACAATGAAAAACACTGAGAAAAATTTATATCATAACTTGCTGTCTAATTACAGAGAATAGAATGTAACAGATGCCCAGTTATCAGAATATCAAAGTGGCTTATTCCAGTCATTTCTCCTGTAGATCTTCGAAAGCTTTTGGTATAAAGAATGAGAACAGTGGGATCTGTGCTGCCACTGGTATTCCACATTTATGATTTATTGCCCTTGAAAGTCTTTGTGGAGCAGGATGCATACTTTTGACTTAATGCCCATCATTGCATAGGTCTCCTTTCTTCCCCATGCCCACAGATAATGCCTGTTCCATCGTGTGAACTTTCTGTATCTTCTGGGTCCCCTCCTGTTCCATCGTCAACCTTTCAGCATACCCATCAACAGCCATGACCTTCTCAAGATGATAAGGGGCATAGATCAAGTGGACAGCCAGAGACATTTTCCCAAGGCTGACATGTTTAATACCAGGGCAATAATTTTAAGATGATTGGAGGATACCAAAGGGAGGATGTCAGTTTTTTACAGCGTGGTGATGTGTGGTCTTTTTTACGCAGAACGAAACGTGCTGCCAGGGGTGTTGGTTGAGGCTTATACACTATGGGCATTTAAGAGATTCTTAGATTGCCATATGATTGAAAGAAAAACAGAGGGCTGTATGGGAGGGAAGGCTTAGATTGACTTTCGATGAGGTTAAAAGGCCAGTACAACATCATGGGCCAAAGGGCCTGTACTGTGTTGTAATGTTCTAGGTTCTCAGGCGGGAAATCCCTCTGGACATAGATAAAATATTCACACATGATTCTGGAGCTCTCTTTAACAAATTTTTAGTAGCAGTCCTAGCCTGAGCTTTGTAGACAAAAGAAACAGTCAGCAGGCCAGGCTACATCTGTGAAGGGAGAAACACAGTCAAAGGTTTGACTGCAGTCTGTGGATTCTGTTCCCCTCTCCACAGATTCTCCTTGACCTGGTAAATATTTCCTGCATTTTTGTTTTTTTAAAAAATTTTGTATTTGCAGCATCTGTCGATTTTTGCAATGCCAGTGAAAACACTTGTCCTGTGCTTTTGCTGTTTGTCCAACATTAGAGAATAGGCTTCCTCATCCCATTTTTGGTTTACTCTTTCCACTGATGCTGCTCCACTACATTTCAAGATCCAGCTCCAGCTTTATATGCTAAGATGAGCCCTTTTTTGCAGCTATCTACTCTGGCCTGCCTCCTCATGAATCACTTGCGACTGGCAAAGCGATACTAGACCCCCTGTGCAGAGTGAGTAATGTTAGTTTAGAGCCTTCATGTGTTTGGTGACTAATGCAAGGTTTCCAAATTAGGTTTACATCAGATGTCAGGGAATGCCAGGCAACTTGCAAAACCTTTACTGCCACAACAACCGGTCAGCCAAATTAGATTACAGATGGATTAGTTTAGCATTACCTTCCATTTATCAATTGGATTTAATTGTCCATTAAGAAAGTGGCACTTTTTCTGGGGTTCATGTAAATAGAACCATTATGGGCTGAAAGAGTCACATTCCAACAGAAAAAAACAACACAAGTGCACTGCGTACACAGCTGTGTGTTCCTTTTTCATCAAACAAAGCATAATACCCAAACAGAGAAATATTCAGTTGCGAATCTCTGCATTTGGTGCCACTCCAGAAACTCTGTGACACGATCAAATGGAGTTAATTACAAATTGAGATCGATACAAACAGCATCTCAACCTGGACGAAACTAAAGAGATGATTGTGGACTTCCGGAAGCTTCTGGTTTAAGGTAGCACTACTGAACATGGACGACAAGCTTACTGGTGGTTCATAAAGCAAGAAATACGACAAAATACCTTTATAATAACACTTTTTCCTGTGGAAAATTGTGGTGAACTATCACTGCAAACAATGAAGAGGCAAGCAGAAGAAGAGGAAGAAAGTTGCAGCGAGTTTGAGGCATGTTTGATATGGAGTCAAAGTTGGAGTGAGCTGAGCGAAGGAAGGTCTGAGCCAAGGAGTTTTGGTGCCCGTCCACCTAAATGAGAGTGGGGGTGGATTGATGTAAGTGCCAATTTGGAAAGGTTGGGTACGGGCCAGAACATGGTGGAGGGGTCCAAGCCCAGAGCAAATCGATATGGCAGACCCTAGGTCCCAGTGTAGGGGACAACCCACTGCGTGGACAATTTAAATGCTGGACCAGGTGGATTGAAAAAGCAGGGTGTTAGGACCAGAGGCAAGGTTGGGGCCAATTCTGCTCACTGCTCCACATCGTTTACTCAGCTCTCTGTGGCACTGAGGCTTCGGCTAACTCCTGCTACGGCTGTCCAAGACTTCAGAGCTATGGACTCACTTTCATTCCGAATGCTGTTGCTTGCTTTTATTGTTTGCATGATTTGTTTTTTTTTCTCTCTGCTTTGGGTGTATTTAATTGGCTTTCACTGGGTTTAATTTAATTGGATATTTTTAAAAATTAGGTTATTTTGGTTTTTTTGTTTTGTGGCTGCCTGTAAGCAGACAAATCTCAGGGCTGTATAATTTATACAAAATTTTGAACTTAGAATCTTGGAACTTTGAACATATTAACTGAACGCTCCCTACTGTACATCAATGACTTCTCTATGGAGAGAATCAGGAGCACAAAGTTTCTTGGTGTGCGCATTACTGACAATCTCACCAATCCCTCAACACCACCTCTTTAGTTAAGGGACCATATTTCCTGCAGAGACTGAGCTCCGCCCACCCACCCCCATTCTGAACACATTCCACTGGAGCACCATCAAGAGTGTCATAACTAGCTGCATCACCGTCTGCAATGGGAATTGTACTGCATTAGATCACAAGTCCCTGCAACGGATAGTGAGGACTAATAGGAACAGCGAGGTTTCTCTTCCCCCCCCCGCCCATCCCCCACGATATGTGCTGTGTATGACTATACAGTATTTACCATGTTTCGTACCTTGGTGCCAGAGGAATGATATTTCATTGAGCTGTATCCATGCGTATGGTTGAAGTCAAATGCTTCAACTTGAACTTGAAGTTGGAACAAACCAGAGCAAATGAAGAACATATAGCCCTTTGCTCCTGCTCTGCCATTGATTAATATCATGGCTGATCTACCTCATTTTCTTGTACTATCCTCATATCTATCGCTCCTTCAATAATCAGAACATCGATATCTCTTTTCACCTAACTACATCTCGTTGGGTTAGAAATTTACAATGATCTACCATCCTCAGGGTGACAAAATCTTCTACTGTCTGCCCTTCATTCTGAGACTCTAACTCCTTTGATGCAGAAAGTCTTTCCCCTTCCTGCATTAAAACTATTGAGGAACGTAAGAACTCTGTAAGTTTCAATGAGGTCTCCTCTCATTCTTCTGATTTTCCTAAGGATACAGTTTTATCTAGTCAATTTCTCCTCATCTGGCAAAGCTGCCAAGTCTAGTGAATCTTCACTCTACTCCCTCTATGGCAAGTATATTCCTTCTTTTGGTAAGGAAACCAAAAAAAAAATGTATATAGTACTCTGGGCAGAGCATCAACAAGGTTTTGTTTAATTGTAGTAAGAGATCTTTAATGCTCTACTCAAATACTTTAGTTATTTAAATGATGTTTTTGCAATCAGATAGGAGGATTATGCAACCTGGAGTCATATAGAAAGGGCAACAGCCCTTTACTCAGTGAATTTCTATATTGCTTATTATTGACTGGAGAAGGGCCAGCATAAACATTCCAAATGGCAAGAAATGGAAAATAATTTGTCAAGTTGGTACATAACATCAGCTAATTATATCTTCTGACTTTTCGCACCCTTTCACAACTCTACCTCTCTGAGCTCCCGACACTGTGTCAGGCTGCCACCAATCAATGCAGTTCACATCCTGTAGGTCAGTGATAATAACTCTGGTTTTGAAATTGCAATTTATCGGAGAATATTCAGCATGTAAGAAAGGTGAAATTTAACAAAAATCCTGCTACCTACTGTTTTATTCTGTTAGACAACTTATGAGACGCACAATGTTGCTGGTGCCCTGTTAGCTCCATCACCATGGGGTGGGGGTGCAAGATCCCACAGGGCAGGAGCCCAGGTGTGGTAAACCGTGTATATATGTTGTAACTCGGTTACCTGTCTGGACACACACCTCTGCTGACTGCCCCTGTGGCTCCTCCCACAGAGTCCTGTATAAAGATGTCCGCCTTGCCCCTCCCCCTCAGTCCGGGGGCAGACACTCACTGTGGAAGTCGTATTGCACAGCGAATAAAAGCCTTTCAGTATTTTACCAAACCTCAGTCTTTTGGAGTAATTGAAGGTGCTTCACCAGGCCGAGATATATTCTCTGCCAACAATATTGTTACAGTTTATCTTGTCACTACAATGCAAATTGTGGGGCCTCGCTATAAGGAAAATTCACTGGAATCTTTCTTATATTAGAACAATGAGTACAATTCAGAAAATTTAAAAAGGCACAAAATATAAAAGGTGTATGGGGCATCCAGGAAGGGTAGCACCTCTGGTGAAAGGGCTTGTCATGTCTATTCCAGGGCAGATCACTCACCTTTCAGTTTGGGCCCATCCGGACACTCAGCTCTCGCCTGTGGCTCCAAGTAGCCACCAATGGAAGAGCATGACCTTCCGTTGAAGGCACCCCCTCAATCTGAGTAGACTGGATGTCGACAAGGAAGTGTCGAACACCGGGCTCAGAGTGGGAGACCTCTTCCCAGAAACAGACAGATTCCATGACCAGGTGATTAACACAAAAAAAATTTTTAAAAAGACCAACAAATTCAAGGTGATAAATGCAAAAAGTGCCAAGAGAAACCAAAAATAATCCAGCACATTACAGGATCCTGCAGCAGTTTAACTCAATTTGATTATTTACACAGTCACAATCAAGAGGCAAACAACAATCACCAAAATCTTGTTTTAAAATACAAACTCATAGAAGGTTCTTCCTCCCCTCCCTCCATTTTCTTACTCTGACTCCTCATCTACTTTTCCTGTCCTGTTGAAGGCCTCGGCCAGAAACGCCGACTGTACTCTTTTCCATATATATTGCCTGGCCTGCTGAGTTTCTCCAACATTTTGTGTGTGTTGCTTGAATTTCCGGCATCTGCAGATTTTCTCTTGCTTGTGATCGAACTCAGACAAGAAAGCATACTGTACCTTACTATAAATACAAACCTGTTGTAGTTTTGGAGTGGGGTCCCACAAATTATACTACTGCCAATCCATTATTACAAATAGGACAATATATAACAGCCATCTAAATATAATATTTCAGGATAAGCAAGCAAGAACAACTTACTTAATAGATATAACCATTCCAAACACATATAACATACAGAAATCAATAAGTGAAAAACACCAGAAGCATGCTGAATTAAAGGAGGAAAGAGAAAGTCATGAACAGGGTATACAGTACGTTGTCCCAATGGAAATATCTATAACTGGGTATCATCCCAAAGTCACTACACAATAGCATTAAACAATTAAGCCTACACAGCAGTAAATCTCCAGAAAGCCGCAATACTAAACACCGCTACCAATAGTCCGAAAGTTCCCAACATTTGAGAAATGAGTGTGCTTGGTTATGTCCATACCTCAGGTTTTCTGGCTTGAGCAGAGATAAAAAAGAAATGATAAATAAGCAAATAATTAAATCAGCAATAAATATTGAGAACATGAGATGAAAGTGAGTCCATAGGTTGCGGGAGCAGTTTAGTGATGGGACAAATGAAGCTGAGTGAAGTTTTCTCTGCTGATTCAAGAGCCTGGTGGTTGAGGGGTAATACCTGCTCTTGAACCTGGTGGTGTGAGTCCTGATGATCCTGTACCTTCTTCCTAATGGTAGCAGTGAGAAGAGAGCATGGAGTGGGTACAGGTGGTCCCTGATGATGGATGCTACTTTCCTGCAGCAACACTCTGTGTAGATGTGCTCAGTGGTGCGGAGGGCTTTACCAGTGATAGACTGGGCCATATCCATTACTTTTTGTAGGAATTTCCATTCAGCTGCATTGGTGCTTCCATACCAGGCTGTGATGCAGCTGGCCAATATATTTTCCACCACCCATCTACAGTTTGACAAAGTTTTAGATGTCATGCCAAATCTTTGCGAACTTCTAAGAAAGTAGAGGTGCAGTAATGCTTTCTTTGTAATTGCACTTTCATTCAGGGCCCAGAGTTGGTCCTCTGAAATGATAGCATCAAGGAATTTAAAATTCCTGACCCTCTCCACCTCTGATCCTCCTTTGAGGACTGGTTCATAGACCTACAGTTTCCTCATATTGAAGTCCTTGGTCTTTGCTAACACTGAGTGAGAGGTTGTTGTCGTGGCATCACTCAGCCAAATTTTCAATCTCCCTGCAGTATGCTGACTTGTCACTACCTTTGGCCTACGACGGTGGTCTCATCAGCAAACTTGAACATGGTATTGGAGCTGTGCTTCGCCACACAGTCATAAGTATAAAGCGAGTAGAGCAGGGGGATAAGCACACAGTCTTGTGGTGCACCTGTGCAGATGGAGATAACAGAGGAGATGTTTTTGCCAATCCAAAGCGAATGGGCACTGCAAGTGAGGAAATTGAAGATCCAAGGAGGTATTATGGCCAAGGAGCTGAAGCTTATTGCTTAGTTTGAGGGGATGATAATATTGAATGCCGAGCTGTAGTTGATAAAGAACATCCTGATGTATGCATCTATGCTGTCTAGATATTCCAGGGTTGTGTGAAGAGCCAGTGAAATGGCATTTGCTGTGAACCTGGTATGCCGGTAGGCAAATTGGAGTCTATCCAACTCACTTCTCAGGCAGGAGCCGATACGTTCATCACTAATCGCTCAAAGCACTTCATCACTGTGGAAGTAAGTGCTACTGGATGATAGTCAGTGAGGGAGGTTATCATGTTTTTCTTAGGCACTGGTATAATTGAAGCCTGCTTGAAGCAGATGGACTGCTGAAGCGTGAGGTTAAATGTCTCAGTAAGCACTTCAGCTAGTTGATCAGCACAGGTCCTTGGTACTTTGCCAGGTACCCCATCTGGGCTGGATGTTTTCCGTGGACTGAAAGGATGGTTTCTTCTGAAGGATGGCCTCATGGCAGCTTCAGAGACTGAAATCACAGGGTCAATGGGGGTTGTTGGAGTTTGTGATGGTTCCTCCATGTTTTGATGGTTAAAGGAAGCATAGAAGACATTGAACTCATTTGGAAACGAAGCCCTGTGTCACAACGGGTGATAACATTCAAGTCCTGCCACAGCTGCAGAGCGTCCGTCACTGATTCAAGTTTAGTCTGGAATTGCCACTTTGCTCATGAGATGGCTTTCTGAAGATCATGCCTAGACCTCTTGTAACGTTCTTGGTCTCTAGACTTTAATGCCTCTGATTTGGCCCTCAGCAGATTGTGAATCTCACGGTTCACCCAGGGCTTCTGCTTGGACCTTTTCCAAACCTGTTCTATTACTTTCAGATATATGGAGAGAGGAGTGGAGTTAATGACACTAATGCTCCTATTTGACGTAACACAACAGCCCATGTCTTTTTCTTTTCTTTAGTTTAGTTGATTAGTATTGTTTAGATTAGTTTTTTTAGGGGGTATTTTGTTGTTTTTCTTTTTCTATGCTGCTTCTGCATTTTTTTTCTTATATTCGTATTCTGTAAGATTTTGGGAGGTTTAATATCCGTCCATTAACTGAGTTTATATTTATCTATGCTAATTATCAACAATGTAATCCCAATAGCTTTGTATTAATACTGTATTATGTTTAACATTTTAATATTAATAAAAAGATTGGAAAAGGGCTTCTGCTTGGGGTAGACTGAATGTTTCTGTGGGGACACACTCATCTATGACTGTTTTTATGAAGTTCTTGATAAGAAAAGAGGTGAATAGTCACTGTTGAGAGATGGGAATTCAGAGAAGTTACAATTAAATTAGCAATGGCAGAGCAGATTTAGACCGTAAGAGCATAAGACAGAAGTGCAGAATTCAGCCATTCGGCCCATCAAGTCTGCTCCACCATTTCATCTTGGCTGATCTATTTTCCCCCTCAACCCCATTATCCTGCCTTCTCTCCGTAACCTTTCACACCCTGAAAAAATCAAGAACCTATCAAACCCTGCCTCAAATACATGCAATGGCCTGGTCTCCACAGCTGCCTGTGGCAATGAATTCCACAGATTCATCACTCTCTGGCTAAAGAAATTATTTCTCACCTCCATTCTAAACGGACATCCCTCTATTCTGAAGCTGTGCCCTCTGGTCCTAGACTCACCTACTACAGGAAACATCCTCTCCACATCAATGTGATCTCAGCCTTTCAGCATCTGATAGGTTTCAGTGAGATTCCCTCTCTCATTCTTCTAAATTCCGGCAGGTACAGACCCAAAGCCATCAAATGTTCCTCATAGGATAACCCTTTCATTCCCAGAATCATTCTTGTGAGCCTCCTCTCCAATGCCAGCTTGTCCTTTCTTAGATAAGTGGCCCAAAACTGCTCAGAGTAGTGTGGGCTGACCAATACCTTATAAAGCCTCAGCATTCCATCCTTGCTTTTATATTCTAGTCCTCTTGAAATGATTGATAGGATTGCCTTTGAGGGACCAAATGGTTTACTCCTGCTCCTGGTTTGTATGATTAAAATCTTATATGATTAAAAGGAAATCCAATGCAATATTATTCAAAATATCATGGTACTCTGCTCTTGATTAATAAAACTAACAGAGGTACTTGTTTGCACACAAAATGTAGAGGGATAAAATTATAATATAAATATGCTTGTAACATGAGTTTGTAAATATATTTTCAAGGGCTGCCCATATCTTTGTTGTTCTACTTAGTGCCATTGACCCTGTTTCACCAACTGACTGATTTCACTAATTTAGCACAGTCACTGGAGTGAGATGGTTTGTCTTATGAATGTTCCTGAGTTGGTTCAGAAGGACTTTGAATGGGAAATTGTGGCTTTAGTATTCCTGGTGAAAGGTCCCTAAGCACTCCTGTATTGATCCACCAGAATCTTCCTGGAAAGGTCACAGAGAGGGAAAATAAACTCTCTGCCATTCTTCCTACCTGGATTATGTATTGCTTTCAAGTAGACTGCAGCCTCATTTATTGGCCATAGGATACTGGCATGCTGAAGGAGCTAAAATTGAAACTGAAAAAAAAGCAAGACAAATTTTTAGGTATCATAAATTCAATTAAGTCATATTCCCAGTGGAGCTTATTAATTGAGCAGCAAAAGAATAAAAAACAGCTACAGTCAGGCCTCTTAGTCAGAGTTTTATTTATTATGATATCACATCAGTATTAGTTTATATTTATATTTATTGCCTTTTTTTATTGTCTCCTTCATGCTTATTGTGTTTTTTTGTGCTGCATCATATCTGGAGTAACAGTCATTTCATTCTCCTTTACACTTGTGTTCTGATAAATAATCTCAAATCTTGAATTTTGAATTGGTAATTTTTGGTGCTAATATAATGAGAAATGAAAATGGACCTTTTTACTCCTTTGAGCCTGTTAGTAAATCTCTCAAATCTGTTTCCTAATCTATTTCCCTTATCAACCCTCCCTAAGAAACTTCTAAGTGAAACAGCTTATACTGTGCTGGTTTGTGAGAAATTCTGGATGGTTTTGTTATTGCCTAGATTGGAGACAAGCATGACCAACATATGTCACGCAGGACCCTATAAGAGAGAAGTTGTGTTTCATCCCGCTGATCTGGGCTGGATTTGAGCCCAGGTCCCAGAGGTGAGAAGATGAAGAGCTAACTGACTAAATCGCTCTGACCCTCACTATATCGTTTCATTTTTAAAAGGGCAGAGACTGCACTGCAGAAGCAACATTGCTTTGGGTCACTGTGGGCGCAGATTGTTGTCTTCTATGTGATTACAGGAGAAGAGAAGCAGAACAATTATTTTCAGCACATGATAGAAGTTACCCTACTGATTTAATATAAAGATTCACAAATAAACTTTTAATTTCTAAAAATGGATTTATTAAATTATGTTTCTAGATATCTATTTATATCCATTTTCTTTTATATATCAAGCAATGGGAATTTAGTTTTAAACTTCATTAAATGATTTGTTAGTCTTATTTTGAGTGACTCAAGTATGACCAGCATACAGCGTGCTGTTCGGAGTCTGCTTTATTGGACCCTTACAAACATGGTAAATTGTTGCTGGTTTTATTAAGTTTCTCGAGCTTTTTAATTTTTTGGACCAATTTAGCTTTTCACATTGCTTTATATTTAGTGTGGCCTGTGTTCCAGCACACTGCTGATATTTATTACAAATTTCTGGCAACTGATGTTATTACTGGGGCCCATGTGGGTAATCAGTTAAGAAGTACCTTGCTGTGGCAATGGAAAGAGACTGACACCCGAAACGGCCAGGAAATGACAAAGTGTAAATACCTAAATGGTAAACAATGGCCCTTTATTGATATCCACAGGTAAAGATTAAGGCCAAAAGTATTTATGAATGACTGGGAGCAACTCAGGGAATTTGTATGGCCCCTTTGGAGGGTACGCAGCTCACTGTTATTTTGGCAGTAATATTAGTAGCAACTTTAACTCATTGTGGATGGTTAACAATCAATATTTTTCTGTGCCACAATGAGGCAGTCTGATTCATGCTGCTGTGCAGAAAATGCCAAAGTCTTTCTATCTGAGGGGGACTATGGGCTAAGACCGTAACTGCAATCTTCCAATTTTGCATTTGAGTATTGTTTCTGCTCCAGGGCAGTGGAGTGTTCCAGGGCTTCTATGTTCCCTTTGGAGTCTCTTTCTGTCCTTATCCCTGAGCCTTCGCTGTGCGTTTATTTGTTAGTTTTTTCACTCACAGCAACTTTGTTTAAAAATAATGTTCAAATTAAAATATCCTCCTTGTTCAGAATGCACTCCAGCTCTTGCAGTCAGAATCAGAATCAGAATCGAGTTTAATATCACCGGCACGCTTCATGAAATTTGTTAACTTTGCGGCAGCAGTACAATGCAATACGTAATAATAGAAGACAAAAACTGAATTACAGTAAGTATATATATAATAGTTAAATTAAACTTGTGTAAAAAAAGTGGCAATAAAAAAGTAGTGAGGTAGTGTTCGTGGGTTTAGTGTCCATTCCAGAAATCGGATGGCAGAGGAGAAGAAGCTGTTCCTAAATCTCTGAGTGTATGCCTTCGGCTTCTATACCTCCTTCCTGATGGTAGCAATGAGAACAGGGCACGTTCTGGGTGATGTGGGTCCTTAATGATGGACACCCACCTTTCTGCGGCACTGCTCCTTGACGATGTCCTGGATACTGACGCCCATGATGGAGCTGACTACTTCTACAATTCTCGGCAGCTTCCGTCAATCCTGTGCAGTCACTCTCCCCACAGTGCAGGCACAGAGGTATCCTGAAAAGAGAGGTGGGCAGTGGGTTCAAACACAGCTTCAGTAGACCCGTAGTCTGCGTCCTTTAATGACCTTCTTGGCCACCAGGAGCAGACTCATGAGGGGGTGCTCTAATCCACCGGAAGATTTAAATTATGGTCTACATAAATGCAAGTTAAGTGTAAAGGGGACCTGAACAATCATACTAATGCTTTGGACCCTTGAGTATTTTTGTATATGCAATGGGTTTGAGAACCATTGAAACTGTATGTTGAGGTAATAATTGGCATATCTTTGGAGGCAGAATACAGTCCTATTAGATTCGTGCAGAGGTTGAAGAGCATGGGTGTTCATGCATCCATGTTGAGGATCCATAAAATTGCAGTCATGAAACTCTTCATGTATCTGTATGTCAAATTTAAAGTTCACAATAAATTCATTATCAAAGTTCAAGCAAAGAAATACAATAGAACAATAGAATCAATGTAAAACTACACACAAACAGACTGGCAAGCATTCAATGTGCAAAAGAAGACAGGATGTGCTAATACAAAAGCAATATCAATAAATTATTTATTTTTCTTTTGTATTTGCACATTTTGCCATCTTGTGCACATTTCTTGACGGTTTATTGGAAATGTTTTGCTGCAAAATGAGAATCAATAATAAAATGTCACCATCAAACTTCCCGCAAAGGGGTTAAAAATACAGGACGGAATTGCTAGGAGATACATGCCAGACCTAGCCAAACAATTTACGAAATGGTACCACTACTGCTTTAGACAATGTTTTTTTTCAGCTGTGACTCAGAGGGTAGCAATCCCACCTCTGAGTCAGAATGTTGTGGGTTCAACTCCCACTTGAAAGTCTTGAGCACAAAAATCAAGGCTGACATTTCAGTGAAGTGCTCCATCATCAGAAGTGCTGTTCTGCAGATCGAACATTCAGGTTCCTTAGGAAAAGACAAGATCCTATTACGTTATTGTAACTGGGTGACCATTGGATCTTATTCAGTATCATTAAAAGTGTACTTAGACATCCATCCGGGTAATGCTAGAATAGCTGTCTGTGCCTTTAAGGGAGACGGTGATGTCATTACGCACACGCAGGATAGTGGGGAGACCATTTTGCTTTCTGCTGAGGACGTGGTAAGGTGTTGGAATTTGGGCTCCTCCCGAGGCTGGGCATGGTGAGGAAAGGTGAGCATTAATTGACAATATCCATGTGAATTCGTTCATGCTTGTTGGCGGATCAAGAATATCGGTAATTTGACATGTTTTTTCATGTGGATGCTTTAGATTTCCACGAGTGAAGAAATCAACGCTGGGTAACGTGGCTTATACCAAGTTCCTCACCATCCAAGTAGGTCAGTCTTCCAGTAATTTAACTACCAGGGAATACCTTGTAAAAGTTGTGCCAAAGTGTACCTTTTGTCTAACTTTATTGCATTGGGACTGATTGTGCATGTAACCGCGTAACGTGAGTGTTTAGTCTCTGGTCGGAAGTTCAGCACGTGTGTACGTGTTACATGAGATGTATTCGCTTACATTTTTCGCTGTTATGTATAAGATGCAGGGTGGGTGGGATTCTAATATTGTTTGTATTGTGTTCCTTCAGGATTGCCACTACCGTATTAGTTCTGGTATTTTTATACTGCATACGTAATTCTGTCCATACACAAGGGTGTGGATCGAAAGTTAAACAATGATTGTAACAGCAAGAACTGGTTGTAAATTCGTCCGTTTTGTTTCGTGACCCTCTTCTGGCACTTAAACATCGAAAACCGATAAAGGAATTAAAACCCGAAAAAGTCTTTGTTGTCCTGAGCGTGTACTTTTCCCCAGGCTACATTATTTTGTTGGCGAGCTAAAGATTCAGACTGTC
Organism: Mobula hypostoma; assembly: GCF_963921235.1. Taxonomy (NCBI): domain Eukaryota; kingdom Metazoa; phylum Chordata; class Chondrichthyes; order Myliobatiformes; family Myliobatidae; genus Mobula; species Mobula hypostoma. Next base: position 29,321,634 of record NC_086100.1, read on the forward strand.
ATCTTTCTACCCTGTTTGAACAAGGAGATTGGGTCAAGATAGGGTGATTAGATTGAAGGTTTTAGGAGAATTAAAGAAGATGTAAAGGATACACTAATCAGAAGCATTACACTGAGTCTACTAACATAAGTAAAGTGTGTAATTTTGCTTCCATGCATGAAGTCAAGGATGGCAATCTCAATATTGTAACCCACATACTTTTCAACTCCATGTTGTCCCAGGTGTGCCAGGAAATATTTCTCTTCCAGTCATCAAACGTCATGTGATCATTGCCATGTTGTTGCTTGTGGGATCTTGCTGTGCAGAAATTGGATGCTGTGATTCCTCCGTCACAACAGTTATTACCTTCAAGGTAAAGTTCTTCTGCACTTGCAGAGATAATGAAAGGCACTCTATGATTTCCCCTTAATTATTTTTACCATTCCAGAAAATAATTTCAAAAAGTCCCCACTTGATTGGAATTGAAATTGGAATTAGTTTGTAATTGACACATGTACTGAGATATAGGGAAAAGTTTGTCTTCCTTACTTTTCATACAGATCAAATCATTACACAATACAAGGTTAAAAATAATAACAAGGCAGATTCATGTGCTGTAGCAACAGAGAAATTGCACTGCAGTTATGCAATAAGAGCAAGGCCCTAACAAGATAGATGGTGAGGTCTACAGTCCATCTTATCATACATGGAACATTTAATGTCTTATCACAGCAGAGTAGAAGCTGTCCTTGAGTGTGGTGGTGCATGCTTTCTGGCTTTTTCATCTTCTGCTTGATGGAAGATGAGAGAATGTCCACTGACAGGGTCTTGGATTATGTTGGCTGCTTTACTAGGGCAATAAGAAATATATTCAATATAAGCAGCTCTTGCGCATTACCAAAACAGACTGTATATGACCTACTGGCCAGGCTTTCTGGTGACCTTTCTGGACCATTTACTCTCAGCTACTGTTTTGGATCAGGTAATGCTGGAATGTCAAAATCCCTGAGCCTTAAGAAGACTTGCAATCCCTTTCCCATGTGTTCCATCTGTTACCTAAAATAGAAAATAATCCATGAGCTAATTGACCACAAGAGCCATGTATGGGAGTGGCAATTATGGTGAACTAAGCGGGATGTCCAGTTTATGAAACCCAAAAAGTGACAGCTATCTGTAGCAGTGGATGGAGAAAGTCACAGGAAGCTAACTGCATCGGCACACAAAAAAAAATCAAAAAGGCTAATGGAATTTTAGCTTTTATCTCAAGGGGATTGGAATTCAAAGTGAGAAAATAATGCTTTAGCTGTATAGGGCCCAGTCTGATCCCTTGTGGAGTATTCTGTTCAGGTTTGGACTTCAAAGCTCAGGATAAATGTATTGACCTTGAGGGAGTTAGTGCTCAAATCCTTCCAGAATGATACCCAGGATTAAAGGACATATTGCAGAAACGTGATTAGAGTTCAGAAGACTGAAGAGTGATTTAATCAAGATGTTTTAATTGATAAGCACCCTTGAGAGACCACTGGAATAATCCAAGGGAAATCCAAACCAGGACATCTACACTCAGTGGCCACTTTATTAGGTACACCTGTATACCCCGTTAATGCAAATATCTAATCAGTCTGTCATGTGGCAGCGGTTCAATGCAGAGAACAATGCAAACGTGTTCAAGAGGTTTAGTTGTTGTTCACACCAAACATTAGAATGAGGAACAAATATGCTCTGTGACTTTGACTGTGGAATGATCGTTGGTGACAGAGAGGGCGGTTTGAAAGAAACTGTTGATCTCATGGGATTTTCACACTCAACAGTTTCTACAGTTTACAGAGAATGGTGTGAGAAACAAAAAAAAACAGTTCTGTGGGTAAAAGTGCCTCGCAGAGAAATCAAAGGAGAATGGTCAAATTGGTTCAAGCTGACAGGGTGACAGTAATTCAATAACCATTATAACAGTGGTGAGCAGAAGAGTATCTTTCATGGATGTGTAGGGCAGCAGCCAAATGGGGGATTGGGTTCGAAGGATAGATGATATGCTCCTGTGACAACATTACATGTGGTATCAGTGGAGCATAACACACATTTCAGCAGGCTCCTCATTTTCACGGTATATATGTAAAAGAAGGTTATATTTGCATCCAATTCAATAACTTGTCAGGGACATCATCCATGTTTTATGACCCCGTATAGTTGTGGTATGATAAGTCTGCATGACAAGTATTGACATAGTGCTTCTACGCAAAATGTACCAACATATGAACATAGAAATGCTAGATGCAGGAAGATTGTTCCTGATGTTGGGGAAGTCCAGAACAAGGGGTCACAGTTTGAGGATAAAGGGGAAGCCTTTTAGGACCGAGATTAGGAAAAACTTCTTCACACAGAGAGTGGTGAATCTGTGGAATTCTCTGCCACAGGAAACAGTTGAGGCCAGTTCGTTGGCTATATTTAGGAGGGAGTTAGATATGGCCCTTATGGCTACGGGGATCAGGGGGTATGGAAGGAAGGCTGGGGCGGGGTTCTGAGTTGGATGATCAGCCATGATCATAATAAATGGCGGTGCAGGCTCGAAGGGCCGAATGGCCTACTCCTGCACCTATTTTCTATGTTTCTATGAAATGTACTTCTAAAATCTAGATTCTTTGAGGCATTTAGAGCTGAATTTCACAAAAAAAGACCTCAATTCACACACTTCATGCATTGTGCATTTAGTGGTTACAACAGGGGATGTGGTTCAAGCCCTTAGAATTTCCAGTAATCCCTACACCCTATGCCATTGCATTATATTTCCAATGATGTGTTATCCTTTGTCTTTAGCATGCATGTGACATATGGATTTCATCTCTGGAAGGTGTGAGGTCATTCCCTTAGGACCCAAGAACATTATTTTTAAAAGAAGACAACTAGAAATACAGTAATGGCTTAGTCATCTGAGTAAAAATACTGAAACATTAGTTAACAATCATAAAAAAATAATTTGGAAGGTTAATGAAACGTTGGCCTTCATCTCAAGGGGACTAAAAAACAAAGGAAAAACACCTTTCTTGCAGCTGTATGGAGCTTGGAGAAAGTGCAGAGAAAGGAATTCAATATAAACACCCTCATCATTTGTTTGTGAACGTTGCCAATTTTAATTTTATGGGAAGAAGGTGAAAAAAGAAAAGAGTGAGGCAGGTGGACAATTTGGATAGCTCCTTCAAAGAGCTAAATCAGGTTTTATGAGCCTCATCACCTCTTTCACAGAATAACGCTATGATTTTCTATAACTTGTATCAGAAATGGTTCACAGAAATTTCTTGTGGAGAAAAGAACTACGAAAAATAGGCAGGTACTATTTTCAGCTGAAATCATGAAGGGACTCCCACTGTACTTTCTAGTTGAGAGTTCCATCATTTTGACTCAGAAGTGATGTCTTATTCAGCACAGTGCTTTTAAATGAAGTGGTGGCCTTTCAAGACATCTTTCGTCATTAGTCAAATTAACCTGTTCCTCGAAGTCCTCCAGTGGCTGCAGTCCCTTGTGTCTCCACCTGCTGCCATTAGCCTTCTTGGTGGTGAAGCTTGCAGGTTTAGGAGATAAAAAACATGCATTTTTAAGATGGTCTGCGCTTGGTATTGGAAAGTGTTAGAGGAATGAGTGGCAGTGTGGACGAGCTACTTCTGGGTGGTCTCCATGATCCTGAGTTGTTGCTGTCTCCCCATTCATCCAGATGTGATGAGTCTTCTATCACATAAGCACATTGTAATGTCGTCCATAATAATGCTTCTACAACTCTAAAGCATATCAAGGTAACCTGATACTACCTGAACAATATGAAATTGCAGTAGACTTATCCTGGAATTTTAAATATAATGAAGAGCCTGGCATGAAGTAATCTCTAAGTTTTCAGATGCATAGTATCATGTTTTATAACTCCAGAAACTAATTGCAAGAAAAACATGGTAGCCGGGATGGTGTCCACTTTGTTTCTTTTTCTTTAGTGAGGTGCCCAAATATGGTGTGGTGGCGTAATGATGTATGCCGTTTACGTACTTATACATGTGTTACACCCTGGGAAAGGCTGCACTGCGGATGTAATGGTTTTTCTGTAGCAGCAGTGTTTGGGTTATGGCTGGAGATAACAGGGCTTTGGAATGTGCACCGTCCAATGAAGGGAGTGTTTTTTCTTGTTGTGTGCTTGAGACTGAGGTGATCCGGGTCTTTTGTTCAATGGAAGATGAAGAGAGAAGATGCCTGAAGGGAGAGGTCATAGACATCAGGACGGAGTGGACTTGGAGTGGGGCCAAGAGTCGATGAAGCCCGGGGGAAATCGATGGAGGACCAACGGAGGGGAAACCGTGAGCTCCAATGTGCACATTAGACTGTTTCATTAAAATGGGCCCTTTTCTTTTTGTTTTACTTTACTAACCCTTTAGTGAAACTAAGAATTCTAAAGCTAAATCGTTTAATTGCATATGACGTACTGTCTGTTAGTTTGTGGTACTGATTTGTAACAGGGTAACACATCACACAGCATTCACACAAACAGGAGGTTTTGTACCTCAATCTCACATGTTTGGTGGGGCCAGAGATCGTCTTCCCTAGGCTTACGCAGCCGAAAGAACCTGAGGGTTACAATTGTGGGGGTATCGTTTGGGATTGATTTCGTTGGATGCTGTGTGATTGCTCTGAACATTAAACCAGTGTTGTGTGTTTAAGTCTGGTCTGGTCTGGATGCTGCTGGGGTGGAGCAGTAGTGTGCATCCACGTGGTTACCGGTAACGAATGAGTGCGTGTTGAGTTGGGTAGATATTCATACTCCGGATTAATTGTTAATTCGACTTTTAAGTACTGTTAAAGCTGTCAGCAAAGTTACGAGTGTGGGGTGGAGGCTTGATAAAATAGCGGGCACAGATCTTGTTTTAGTTCAGACTGGCACTGACATAACGGCAGTGGGACTGCCTGGTACCATTAGGGCTCCAGGTGAAGGGGGGCCATGGGCTGTCCATACTTTCCGGGAGGAGGAGAGTGTAACAGAGCAAGCTGAATTGCGAGCCGAGTCTCCCGTAGCTGGGGGACGGACTACGCAAATGGCTGCTGGTGGCCGGGTTTCTGCGAGAAGGGGAGCGGCTGGTATTGTCTGTTATAACTGTGGTGAAGAGGGACACTTCAGGCGGGAGTGTGAATGATGGGAAACCCCTCAGAGAGTGAACCCCCGGGTACCTAAGCAGAAAGAAACCCTCGAAAGTGAAATACCCTATTCCTAAAGGCTTAGTGGGGCCAAGCTCCACTGTATCGTTACGGATAGAGACTATTTATGCTCAAGCCATACTTGACACACGGTCGCAGGTCACCTTGCTGTACTATTTGTTTTACAACTGGTATTTGACATGCCTACCATTGACGTCACTCAGTGCACTAGAAATCTGGGGTCTTAGTGCGGGTGATTATCCATATGATGGTTATTTGTCAGTGAAGTTGGAGATTTCAGAGGCCGATGTGGGAGTGGCTGAGGTCTTTGATATGTTAGTGCTGGTTTGTCCGGACCCCATTGAGAAGGGCAGCGTTTCAGTTCTGGTGCGGACCAATACCCCTCTTGTGCGGAGGCTCATGGGAGACTGCAAGGAGAAAGTTGGAGAAAGCTTTCTGGGAACATTGTCCGTTCACCCGGTGTTTCGAGCTGCTTTTGAGGAAGTGTGTGGCTGCATTGGGCCAGATACCAAGTTTAGACAAGGGACTGTGTGGTTCACCCAGTCAAAGCCAATGGTGGTACAGCCCGGGGAAGTAGCAAGAGTGTTGGAGACTTGCAAATTTCCTGAAATGTCACAAGGCCCTCTTAGTGGATGCTCCGGAAGACCATGAGGAGGAGTCAGGATTACTTGCTGGGGTACTGGTGAGGCCCGAATTGCAGACACCCTCGGTTGTACAGGCAAGCAGGATGGCAGTGATTGTCAGGAACACTACGAAGAGGGAGGTCACCTTCAAGTGGGGGATGCCCCTGATACATCTTTTCCCGGTGATGGTAATGTCTAGAGTCCCTGTGAGACAAGCCGGGGAGAAACTATTGAGAAAAAGGGAAAAGTTGACCGCTGAGTCATTCAACTTCGGGGACTCCCCAGTTCCTGCAGGTTGGAAGAGGAGGCTGGTAGAGAAGATGTTGAAGCTGGAAGGTGTCTTCACCACTAATGAGTTTGATGAGGGTTATTCCAAGAGCACGCGTCACACTATCCGGGTGACTGAAGATACCCCGTTCAGAGAAAGGTCGTGGCGACTGACCCCTGCAGAGGTGGATGACATTTGGCAGCACTTGTGTAAGTTGAAGGGAGCCGGGATTATCACTGAGTCCAGAAGCCCCTATGTGTCCCCAACAGTAGTGGCCAAGAAGAAGAATGGGAAGGTATGGATGTGTGTGGACTGTAGGACTCTGAACAAGCGCACCATCCCTGACCAGTATACGGTCCCAAGGATCAAAGATGCCTGAGTGATGTGAAGTGGTTCAGCGTGCTGGACTTGAGGAGTGAATATTACCAGAACCCCATGAGTGAGGCTGACAAAGAGAAGGTGGCATTTACATGTCCACTGGGATTCTTCCAGTTCGAAAGGATGCCCCAGGGCATATCGGGAGCCCCTGCAGACTTCCAGCATGTTATGGGGAAAATGGTGGGGGATATGAACTTGCTTTAGGTATTAGTGTATCTGGATGACCTCATAGTGTTTGGGTCCACCTTGGAGGAACATGAAGCGAGGCTACTGAAGGTGCTGGGCTGCCTGAAAGCTGAAGTGTTAAAACTTTCCCTGGACAAGTGCCAGTTCTGCAAGACGTCTGTCAGCTATGTTGGGCACATAGTCTCAGGGGATGAAGCAGGGCTCAGCCAAGGGACAGAGGGGTCTGAGATGCAGGAGAGCACAAGTGATAGACCGGGGGAGGCCTCGCCAGCTAGTCCAGAAGTATCCCCAGTAGTGTCGGAATATGAAGAAGTAGATGACAGGGTACAGAGGTTGCAAAGAATCAGGAGACAACTGGATAGGCTGGCCTATGTAGCACCGGGGGAACAGAGTGTGGCCCCATCCGCTTTGGGGAGTTATGTCACTGCCTTTTACACCTGGGTTGGACTTTGTGCTTTGCATGAAAGGTTGGTAAATTATCCCAGTGTCATGAGGACATGACTGAATTTGGTGGGAGGGGAGTGTAACAGCTTGGGAAAGGTTTCACTGCTAATGTAATGGTTTTTCTGTAGCAGCAGTGTCTGGGTTATAGTTAGAGATAACGGGGGCTTTGGCATGTGTGCCATCCAGTGGAGTGTTTTTTCTTGTCGTGTGCCTGAGACCGAGATGATCTGGGTCTTTTGTTCAGCGGAAGATAAAGCGAGACGATGCCAGAAAGGTGAGGTCGTAGACACCAGGACACAGTGGACTTGGAGTGGGGCCGGGAGTTGGCGAACTCGGGGGAAATCAATTGAGGACCAACGGAAGGGAAACTGTGAGCTCCAACAATGTGCACATTTGACTGGTTCATTAAAATGGGCCCTTTTCTTTTTGTTTTACTTTAACCCTTCAGTTAAATTAAGAATTATAAAGCTAAATCATTTAATTGCATATGATGTACTGTCTGTTATTTCGGGGTACTGATTTGTAACAGGGGACACATCACACAGCATCCACCCAAACAGGAGGTTTTGCACCTCAATCTCACACGTTTGGCACCCCGCCAGAGAGTCACCCCTAGACTAATGCAGCCGAAAGACCCTGAGGGTTACACATATAACCCGTAATGAGTTATCAAACAATGCTTACTCAAATATTACTGAAATTTCAAATACACACAGTCCTTCCTTTAAACCCCTACTCAATATAGAATGCATCTCAATTCAAGTATGTAACGCATTGTTCTCTAGTCACCTTATACACACTTCGGTAGAATAGTAAATTTTAAATTGACCAATTTAGGCCTAAGGATTAAATTGCTGTGGAGGATTTCCTACTTTTGTTGGATAATGTCTTTCCCGACAGGGTGATCATTTTGCTTGGCAGGTGGAACTTGTGGCTGTGAAACAATCTCAGGTTCTGAGCCTTCCTCTGTGAAGCTCGTAGGAGTTGACTCTGGGACTGCAGGACTGGATTTAACTGGTCTGAACGCTATGGACACCTTTCTTCCATAATAATTGACTCTGTTCTCCTCAACTGACTGGTGTGTCATCTCCAGATGACATTGGACGCAATCTCTACTGTGCAGGAGAGTGACACACACAAAATGCTGGATGAACTCAGCAGGCCAGGCAGAATCTGTGGAAAACGTACAGTGGACCTTTCAGTCCAAGACCCTTTGGCAGGACTGGAGAAAAAAAGATGAAGAGTGGATTTAAAAGATGGGGGTAGGGGAGAGAGAAATACAAGGTGATAGGTAAAAACTGGGAGAGGGAGGGATGAAGTAAAGAGCTGGGAAGTTGATTGGTGGAAGAGATAGAGGGCTGGAGAAGGGGGAGTCTGATAGGAGAGGATAGAGGGCTATGGAAGAAAGAAAATGGGGAAGGAGCACCAGAGGAAGGTGATGGGCATGCAAGGAGATAAGGTGAGAGAGGGAAAAGGGGATGGGGAATGGTGAAGTAGGGGGCACTACCGGAAGTTTGAGAAATCAATGTTCATGCCATCAGGTTGCAGGTTACCCAGACAGAAGTCAAGGTGTTGTTCCTCCATCCTGAGTGTGGCCTCATTGCGACAGTAGAGGAGGCCATGGATTGACATATCAGAATGGGAATGGGAAGTGGAAATAAAATGGGTGGCCTGTGGGAGATGCCATTACTTCTGGCGGACAGAGCATAGGTGCCCAGCAAATGTCTCCCAATCAAATCGCTTCCCATTCCCAAGTGGCCACCTATTTTAGTTCCACTTCCCATTCCCATACCAGAAGAAGCATGTTAAAATAGGCCATAGTCAGCATGGTTTCCTCAAGGGAAAACCTTGCCTGACAAATCTGTTGGAATCATTGGAAGAAACACCAAGCAGCATAGGCAAAGGACAATTGGTTGACATTGTGTACTTGGATTTTCAGAAGGCCTTTGACAAGGTACCACTCATGAGGCTGCTTAACAAGCTATGAGCCCATGGTATTACAGGAAAGGTTCCAGCATGAATAAAGCAGTGGCTGGTTGGCAGGAGGCAAAGAGTGGGAATAAATGGAGCCTTTTCTGGTTGGTTCCACAGGAGTCTGTGTTGGGACCCATTCTTTTTACGTTACATATCAATAATTTGAATGATAGAATTGACGGCTTTGATGGAAAGTTTACAGATGATATGAAGATCGGTGGAGGGGCAGGTAATTCTGAGGAAGTAAAGAGGCTACGGAAGGACTTTGACAGATTAGGAGAATGGGCAAAGAAGTGGCCGATTGAACACAGTGTTGGGAAGTGTATGGTCATGAACTTTGGTAGAAGAAATGAAAGGGTTGACTATTTTCTAAATGGGGAGAAAATACAAAAAAAAACTGAGGCACAAAGGGATTTGGGAGCCCTTGTACAGGATTCCCTAAAGGTTAATTTGCAGGTTGGGTCTGTGGTGAGGAAGCCAAATGCAATGTTAGAATTCATCTCAAGAGGACTTGAATATAGAAGCAAGGATGTAATGTTGAAACTTTATAAAGCGCTGGTGAGGCCTGATTTGGGGCACTGTGAGCTGTTTTATTTATTAATTTATGGGACAGGGCCTCGCTAACTAAGCCAGCATTTATTGCTCATCCCTAGTTGCCCTTGAGAAGTTGGTGATGAGCTGCTTTCTTGAACCACTGCAGTCCCTGCAGAGGTGTAGGTCCACCCACAGTGCTGTTAGGGAGGGAATTCCGTGGTTTTGACCCAGTGACAATGAAGGAATGGTGATATGTTTCCCAGTCAGGATAGTGAGTGACTTGGAGGGGGATTTCCAAGTGGTGGTGTTCCCGGGTATCCAGTGTTCTTGTCCTTCTAGATGGTACTGGTCGTGGGTCTGGAAGGTTTGGGCCACTTACCCTAGAAATGATGTGCTGAAACTGGAGAGGGTTCAAAAGTTGTTCATGAAAATTATTCCAGGATTGAACAGCTTGTCATATGAAGAGCATTTGATGATTCTGCGCCTGTATTCAGTGGAATTTAGAGGAATGATGGATGACCTCATTGTAACCTATTGAATGGTGAAAGGCCTTGATAGAATGAATGTTGAGAGGATGTTTCCTACGGTGAGAGAGTCTCAGACCAAAGGATACAGCATCAGAATAGAGGGGAGTCCTTTTAGAACAGAAATGAGGAAGAATTTCTCTAGCCAGAGAGTGGTGAATCTGTGGAATTCTTTTCCACAGACAGCTGTGGAGGCCAAGTCTTTATGTATATTTAAGGCAGAGGGTGATAGATTATTGATTTGTCAAGGCATGAAGGGATACGGGCTGAAGGTAAGAGATTGGAAGTGAGAGGAAAAATGAATCAGCCATGATGAAATGGTGGAGCAGACTCAATGGGTCAACTGGCCTAATTCTGCCCCTTTATCTTATGGTCTTATACAAGCTGACAGCTAAAGTGTGGGAGGAGCTATATGCTGGTCATCTAGGCATGGAAACATTGGCTGAAAGCTTTGTCTAGTGGCCTGGGCTAAATCAGCAGATCAAGTAGCTTGCCATGCACTCTTTGGGAAGCCAACACATCCAGAACATGGTAAGATCAGCACCTCCCCCATCCCTGGGAATGGCCTGCATTGCCCAGGCAGAGGATTCACGTGGATTTTGCTGGACCATTCATGGACACAAATTTCTTGGTAGTAGTGGACGCAGCTCCAAAGTGGCCAGAAGTGTTTCCAATAGTCTCCAATAGATCATCACACACTGTTGATGTGTTGTGAAGCCTCTTCTCAAGGATCAGTGTTCCAGGACACTTAGTCAGTGACAATGGACAACAGTTTGTTGTGGAACAGTTTCAGTCATTCCGGAAAATGAATGGAATAAGACATATTGCATCTGCACTGTATCACTCAGCTACAAATGGCTTGGTGGAAAGGTTTGTCCGGAGTCCAAAGAACGCACTGTGAGCAATGTCAGAAGAACTCACTACGCTAACACTTAATCTGACCAGTTTTTTACTTGCACATCTCAGTGTAGCACACTTCACAACCAACAACTCGCCAGCTATGCTGTTCCCGGGTTGTTCCTCGCACTCTCGCTCGCATCTCCTCAAACCCAAACTCAGAAGGAGTATGCAGGACAAACAACTGAGCCAGACTGAGGGCTCCTCAGACAACAAGGTTCATTACTTCACTCCTGGACAAGCAGGTCTATAATTTAGACTATAATTTCCTTTCTTCTGCCTCTCTTCCTTCTTAAAGAGTGGAGTGACATTTGAAATTTCCCAGTCATCCAGAAGAATTCTAGAATATAGTGATTCTTGAAAGATCATTACTGATGCCTCCACAATCTCTTCAGCCACCTCTTTCAGAACCCTTGTGAGTACACCATCTGGTCCAGGTGACTTATCTACCTTCAGATGTTTCATTTTCCCAAGAACCTTCTCCTTAGTAATGGTCACTTCAGATACTCCATGATGCCTGACAACTGGAACTTTTACACTCTGCTAGTATCTTTCCCAGTGAAGACTGATGCAAAATACTTATTCAGTTTGCCACTATTTCCTTGTTCCCCATTACTAACTTCTGCAGCATCATTTTTCAGCAATCCGATATCCCTCTTGTCTCTCTTTTACACTTCATGGTACAACAGTTCTCAATCCCCACATAAGGCAACTCCCATCGAGGTCAGGTTCATCCTGGCACAGGTGAAAATGGGGTATATGGAATTTCTGTTGTACATTGCAGCCATTTTAGATGAGCATGTTGACCCGAATTAGTGTGGGATCTTTTCTGCTATCCCTTTGGATCACCTCTGCCAATAATGGGGAGATTTTTGATTTGCATTAAGGAGGATACATCAAGAGTAGCGTCCTCTTTTGTAAATGTGTCAGGTATTTCCTTTTCCAATGGTAAACAGGACAATTCATCAGCATTTCCATGATTAGTCCTCCTCTTGAGTTCAACATTGTCATTGTGTCTTCCAAGAAATAGAACCCAACTCTGCATTCATTCATGCTGCTGTTAGTGGATCAGTCTTCTGTGGACTGAAAATGGACACCAGCGGTTGATGATCAGTGATGAGAGTGAACACTGTCCCATACAACTATTGGTTAAAATGTTTTCCACCCCAAACCAGACTCAAAGCTGCTCTGTCAATCTGTGTGTAACTTTTCTCTGCACTGGTAAGGGAAAGTGACGCAAAGCCTATGGGGCATTCCCTTCTATCATTCATAACATGTGACATGACTACACCGCTACCAAAAGGAGAGGCGTCATAGGCAACAGGCTTCACTTGATGGTGTTGATCATAATTTGTGAGTACAGTGTCTGATATCACTATTTCCTTTACCTTTTGGAAAGCCACCTCTGTTACTTCCTCTATTACCATTTCTTCCTGATCTGTACTAATGAGTTCAAGGGATGGAGCACAGTAGCCAGATTTGGTAGGAAACTGTTATAGTAATTGACAAAGCCTAAAAAGGACCCCGCTACTTTTGGTCTTGGGCCATCCACCACTGTTTGAATTTTTCAGTACTTGTGCGTCTCTGCTGTTGCTTCAATTGATAGAGCAATTTCAACTGCTCTTTTAGATATGAGTTATGCTTCAGTTAGGAGCCGTTTTTGAATGTTTTCCTGTATGATCCCATAAACGAAACTATCTCTCAGTACATCATCAAGCCCATTACTGAACTGCCAAGTTCAGACAATTTCTTCAATTCAGCCATGCAAGCTGAAATATACTCCCCTTTCTTTTGATTCTGTTTATTAAATCTAAAGTGTTCTGTAATCAACAATGGTTTCACTTCTAAATACTTTTACATTACTTTCACAAAGCTCATTTTTGCTGGTTTGGTTGGAGCAGTTAAATTTCTAAGCGAACTGTATGCTTTTCCACCAATTGCACTTAGCAATACTGGCACTTATCTCTCATTGGTTATTTCATTTGCTTCAACATACTGCCCATATTTTTCTGTACACATCATCCAGTTATCTGTTGTGCAATCGAACATGTCTATCTTTCCAATGTAGCTAGCCATTTCTGCTTTTTTAAAAGTCTCTTTGCTCTTCCAAAGAAAATCATGCTGGGCTTCAACAATCATCTCGAGATTGTTTTAAGACTTACTGGTCAACACTGTTACCTATTATAATTCCAGAAACTAATTGAAAGAAAACACAGGAGCCAGCATAGTGTCTAGTTAATTTGTTATTCTCTAGGGAAGCTCTCAAATTTGACATGGTAGTGTAATGAAGTATGCTATTTATGTACTTTTACATATAACCCATAATGATTGATGTAAACAAACAAAGAATGCTTAATCAAACAGTATATTTACAATATTACTGAATTATTTAATACTCAACATACAGGACCAGAAATATCACTGTGCATTTCAATTCCCTACAAAAAACTTACAAGAGCTGTTTCCAATAACTTGTACTTCTAAGACACCAATTCCCTTAATGGGACGATTATTAAACGACTCTTCAAACCAAGCTATATAGGAAGGTTAAATTGACTTAACAACATGGATTTTTAAGGAAAGAAAGGAGGGTTGGAATGGTTTAAGGGGGGAATTCAGGATCTTGGCTTAAGGTATATTTGCCATGATGGTGTGATTAAAATCTGAGTTGTTCAAGAGACTAGAAAGGAAGGAGAACAAAGAGTTTGTTGTACTTTTGGTTTGGGGTGGAACTTACACAGAAGTGGAATAAGTACATTGCTTTCCAACCAATAATCTTTAAGTTTTAATTCTAATCAATCCAGGAAGCTTGGGTGCCACTAATGCATACAGGCATCAGAATATTTTCCAGCAAGACCTCCAGATACCTCATCCAATTTATACCTCTGAGGGCGAAGTGTTTATCTTCAGACATTCCACCAGTGTCACCATAGATTTAGTAGGAGTAGGTCTTTTTATGTGTTTGGGTCACCATCATTTTTGGAGAAACTGGAGGATAGCCGTTAAGCTAATAAATCATTTCATTAAATAGCAGAGTTGAATAGATGAAGAGAATTTGTTTTCTGTGTACTGACTACTAAACAGGTAAGTTGGGCCTGGCCTGAGTAACATGAACAATATAACAGTACATACATAGCAAGCATTTGGTCACATGGCACAATTCATAAAGGGATACACACCTACAATTATGTGCCATGTATTTTACAGATTTTCACTCGGAAGGAGTGAATAAGAAAGAAGCAAGCAACATGGAAAATAATGTCTCGTCTCCACATATTTTACATTAACACAAAGTTGTTGAGATTTTGGGGTTGATGGCCTGCATAATTGACCCTGTGTCATTTACTCATGTGAGATTTGCTCTTTTGTAGTTATTTCATTTGTTCTCTGTGCTACATTGCTACTACATTCTGCCTAATCTAGCCTGATAGGGTCCTCAGCCTCACAGTGTCCCTAGTCACCACTGGTTCCATGTCCGTTGTAGTCATTTTACTTTCTTCGTTTGGTTGCTCCCGGCATGGTTTTGTGCTGTTCCTTGACCAGTCCCTTATGCATGGGGGCATTGCTTCCAAGCCTTGGAAGTAATGCCCCCATGCATAAGGGACTGGTCTTTCTAGTCTGCTGTAACGAAATCCACATCATATGTCTTTTAATTCAGAAAGTACTTCCCAAGTGGTAGCAGTACAGTTTTGTTGCATGTTGCTGTGTTGTATGTTGATCTTGAGAATCATCTGGAAGGACAGATGCACTGACACCAGTGTACTGGAAGAGGCCAACATGAACAGCATTTCCACCACGATAAAGCAACACCATTTACGATAGGTCATCCAGGTCATGTCATCCAGAAACTTAACTCCCTATACAGATCTTTTATTCCCAGTCGAAGAAAAGTCAGCAAACCTCTGGTGGGCAAAAGGAATGCTTCAAAGGACGCTTCAATGGCCACGAGTGGAGGAGATCTCTTCAAGATGGAGGTGCGCTACATGAGAATGACCTTCGCTGTGCCGCAGACAACAAATGGCAGCTGCGAAAGGAGGGGCTGAACAACCAAAAAGACCCAGCCACGAAATATAACCACTACTTACTCTTGCCCACACTGCACCAGAATATATGGATCTCAGATCGGCCCCTATAGACAACCCCTTAGGAGAAAATCAAAATTGACTTGAGTGATCACACAACTACTACTACTACTGTGAATAGCATAGTACATGACCTGTTCATTTTAACTGGTCTGGACAGCTGCAGGATTAATAGTTTACTTCATGTCAATATTACTTATCACTGTCTGGTCAAATTGAAATGTCATTGCATGCACTTGCATACTTCTCATGGGGGTTAATTTCACTGAATAAATCTGATTTGTCAAAGAGGTACATTGTGTACAACTAACACCCTAAATCAGAACCTTTGTCTGTTCTTCCACAGTTTAGCTCCGCAACTCCACGAATTTTCTGTGTCCTCTTATTTGGTTACTGTTTGTGGAAGTGCTATTCTATTCCTTATAATGCACATATTTTCTATCTTTCAGGATTGATCCCACAAACAATCTCATCTCCTGAATCAGTCCTGCAACCCTGCTCATAATCTGAAATCTTTTAAAAACATATCAAAGAGCTCTCCAAGTTCGCTGTTGAGTGTAGAGAATTATCAGTGGTGAACCATTTGTTTCTAGGGGCATTGCAGTGTGTTTGTAATCAATTTAAGTAAACTCCACAGCATTAAGTAAGGGCTTTGTGGTGTGGTACTATTTTCTGTGCTTGTCACCAATGAGATATAATTTACTTCAATTTGTTCTGCTTTATCATGTATAGCCAGCTCAATATATTGCATAAAAGTTTCTCCCTCCTGTCTCCATTCTTGAAATAGGTTACTTGCCCTGAAATCCAGCAGCTCAGATATTATTGTTTGATCCATGGTGCAGTCCGTGCTCTCGTTCTCCCGACCTGGAGCATCACATGATTAATGTAGCGACTGTTCTACTTACTGAGAGAGTTCTCTGCCGTGATCCTGACTGCAGTTTACCATAAGACCAAAGATTCAAAGCACATTTATTACCAAACTATGTATCGAGTAAACAGCCCTGAGATTTGTCTTCCCACAGACAGCCACGAAACAAAGAAACTCCATGGAACCCGTTTGAAGAAACATCAAGCACCCAACGTGTAACAAAAAGAACAAATTATGCTAATGATAAAAAAACAAGTGATAAACACACAGAGTATAGAACAGCAAATGGCACGATCCTTGATACCGTCTGGGAATGCTCATTGTAGTTTAGTTCAGTGCAATTTAGCACCGTGTTATTCGTTGATGGCTGCAGAGCCAGTCTGCCCTGATCAAAATTGCACAAAATAGCAATTAAAAAATAGAGTAACCAGAAACCAGAAACACATAATAACGTGAACTGCAGAGTCCAATTCCCAAATATGGCAATTAAACTTCGTGCAGACCCAAGCCTCCAGCAGCAGAGCGAGAGAGGGAGAGCGCAACTGGTCAAACACACCACCTTCCATCAGCAGCAGCAGAGCAAGAGGGAGAGAAAGACCAGTCGATTGCAGGCCCCTTTAAGGCAGACGTCAAGCTATGATTAACAAACCAGAAACAGCCTACCCTGATGTCTTTCACACCCTTGCTGGAGATTTCAGTCAGGCTGGCTTGAAGAAATCTCTGCCTAGCTGCAGCTCCAGAGGACCCAAGACACTTGATGACTGTTACACCAGCATCAAGCATGCATTACGTTTGCATCCTCGACCGGATTTTGGGTTGCATCTAGCTGCCATCCTCCTACCTGCAGAAACTAAACAGCAAGGCTTTAGGGGTAAAAACAATGAAGAGGTGGTCACAGGAAGCAGAGAAATGGCTACAGGATTGCTTTGAGTGGCAGACTAGACCATGCTTAAGGACTTACCAGAAGATCTGTATGAATATGTCACAGATTTTATAAAGAAACACATGGACAATTATGTCCCCACAAAATGATTCAGTCTTCGCCAACTGGAAGCCCCGTTTGAACTAAAAGATTGACAACCTGCTGAGGGCCAGGTCTGTGGCATTTAGGACTGGCAATCCAGGAATATTCATGAGGAGCCGGGAGGATGTCCAGAAGGCTACCTCATGTGCAGAATGGCAATTCCGGACTTAACTTGAACTACAGCGCGATGCTGAACAACTGTGACAAGACTTGAATGCCATCACTTTCTACAAAGCAAAACCAAGCAACATAAATGGCAATGAGATTTCACTCCCAGATGAACTCGATGCCTTTTATGTTTGCTTTGACTGACAGAACAAAGAGTCGCTGTCACGAATCCCCTCAGCCCTCGAAACCCCTGTGACCATAGTCCCTGAGGCCGATGTGAGAGAATCCTTCAGGAAGACCAATTCAAGGAAAGCGTCTGTTCTAGGCTGAGTATCAAAGGCTTGTGCTAATCAACTGAAAGGATTGTTTGCAGGTATCTCCAACCTCTTACTTTGGCATCTGAGGTACCCATCTGCTTCAATCTGGCATCAATCATACTGGTGCCCTAGAAGAATGTGGTAACCTAGCTGAATGATTATTGTCCAGTAGCACTTACATCCACTGTGATGAAGTGCATCGAGAGGTTGGCCATGAAGCATATCAACTCCTCCCTGAGCAGTGACTTTGATCTGCCGTGATTTGCCGGCCATCACAACAAGCGAACAGCAGATGCCATTGTATTGGCTCTTCACTCAACCCTGGGACTGCTCTCGGTGAAGATGCTCTTCATTGATGATAGCTCAGCCTTCCACACTATCATCCACTCAAAACTCATCACTGGGCTCTAAGAAAAAGCCGCAATACATCCTTGTGCAACTGGATCCTCGATTTCCTCACTAGCAGAGCCCAGTTAGTGGGACTGGCAACAACTTCCCCATAATCTCCATCGGCATAGGTACACTGCAGGTGTGGGTGTTTAGCCGCCCGCTCTCCTCACTGTATATCTATGACTGTGAGACTAACTACAGCTCCAATGCAATGTTCAAGTTTGCCAACCACATTACAGTTTTTTTTTATTATATGGAGACACATCATGGTAACAGACCCTACCAGCCCAATGAGCTTATGTTGGTAGGTGACCAATTAGCCTACCAACTGGGACATCTTTGGGATGAGGGGGAAACTGGAGCACGTGGAGGAAAACCCTGCAGTCATGGGAAGAATGGGCAGTGGTGGGAATTGAACTCAGGTCATTGACGCTGTAAAGTTTTGTGCTAGCCGCTATACCGCTGCGCCACCCTGAATCAAAGCTGCTTGCTGAATCGAAGATGGTGACGAATTGGCATATAGGAGGGAGGTTGAAATTCTGATTGAGCGGTGCCAGAACAAGACCTCTCACTTAACCTCAACAAAAGCAAAGAGCTGATTATCAGCTACAGGAGGAAGAAGCTGGAAGTCCATGAGCCAGTCCTCGTTAGGAGAAATGGAGGTGGAGAAGGTCAACTTTAAGTTCACTGGTGTTACCAGATCATGTGATCTGTCCTGGGACCAGCACATAGAGTGCTGTCACAAAGAAGGCATAACAGTGCCTCTACTTTCTTAGAAGTTTATATAGATTCAGCATGTCACCATAAGTTTTTACAGATTTCTATAGGTGCACAGTGGAGAGTATTCTAGCTGGTAGCATCCTCGCCTAGTTTGGAGATACAGTCTCAATGCCCAGAAAAGGAAAAGTCCAGAGAAAGCAGTGGATACAGCCAAGACCATCATAGGCAAAGCTTTCCCCACCATTGATCACATAGACATGGAGAACTGCTACAAGAAAGCAGCATCCATCATCAAAGACCCACCATCCAGGCCATACCCTTCTCTTGCTATGACCATTGAGCAGGAGGTACCAAAGCTTAGGTGTACACCACCAGGTTCAGGAACAGTTATTATCCTACAAGCTTCATACTCCTGAACCAGACTGATAACTACATTCACCACTACTCTGAACTGACTCTACAACCTACAGGCTGACTTCTTCAAGGACTCTTACAAGTTATTTTCCCTGCATTATTTTTACTTGTATGGCTTGTCTTATTTTGCACATTGGTTGTTTGTCAGTCTTTGTTTATATATGGTTTTTGTAAATTATATTTTATTTCATTTTCCTGTAATGCCTGCAAGAAAAAAAAATCTCACAGTACTATTTGGTAACATATACAAACTTTGATAATAAACTTACCTTGAACTTTTGAACTTTGCATTATACGATCAGCCAATTTACTTTCTTGCTTGAAAGGGACTTTGACCAGCACTTGGATTCAGAGTCAGCATTTAAACTTCATAATTTAATCAACATATCACTTTTGACAACGCTCATCGATATCTCTCTCTATGATATTGCAGATAGAGAGTAGGTTAAACTAACAAAGTAATTTATGAAACAAAAAGACATATAGAGGGAGATGGGGAAGACAGATAGAGTA
Source organism: Mobula hypostoma (assembly GCF_963921235.1). Classification (NCBI taxonomy): domain Eukaryota; kingdom Metazoa; phylum Chordata; class Chondrichthyes; order Myliobatiformes; family Myliobatidae; genus Mobula; species Mobula hypostoma. Next base: position 29,341,064 of record NC_086100.1, read on the forward strand.
TATTTTTCCCTGTGTTGCTTCTACCAGACAGACAAACTGGTTTTAGCCTGTTCAACACCAAAAATGTGGCACTATATACATACAGAGCAGATGTTCATAAATTGTTATTCTCAAAGGGACACACACCCAATATTAACATTACATACTGTAAGTCATATGTTATCTGTGTACAGTCTTATTGTTGGCAATGCAGATGTTGCATTGTGGGCAGGGGTTTAAGCTGAAATCTTCCTGGTTTATTAGAGCATTAAAGGCAACAGATCATCCTGAGCTTCTCAAAATGGGTATGCTACTGATGAAGTGATGAACTAAAGCATGCAGCAGGAACAGACAATGGCACATAATATAATTAAAGTACAGTCTGCAATATCTCCTCTGTGATTTTATCTATAGTTTGTTTTCTCACAAAATGAATATGGTGATCAATCAAGTGAGCAGAATAAGATGCGACAATCACATTTAAAGAACTGCAACATTAAATGAAGAGAACTATCTTTGGAACCTTTCAACTGAGTGACAAGAATACAATAACAAATATTTGTAGGAATCAAGTCTTAAATTTCTGAACACCATGAAGACTGCACTCCCTGGGAAGATGGGTCTTCATCTCCTCAAGGACGGTGCATTGGTCGCTCCTACTAAACCTGACATGAACTGGTGCATTTGCAGAAGTGTTAACTTGGTTGTCTTACCATTTGTCTCATGCTGTATGCAGTTTGATAATTATGTCTATAAGAACTTGGCTACTTGCCAGTCATGGTTCCACTAAAACGTTCTTGTATTGATGCATTCACCATCATTAACCTCATATCTCAATCCCAACCCTCAGAGAACAATCTAGAATGTTGATCCATGAATAGAGGAATGGAGCATAATAAAAAGCTACCTTACCCATGTGGAAGATCTAATGCTTTGAGATTTCAGAGGGCCTGAGTCTGTGTTGAAGATCCTGGGAAAATCAGTGCTTCCCAACTGTACTGGGAATCAAGTTACACCCAAGGATCCTGCTAGAGGAACGGAACATATTTAAGATGTATCATCCTCTGAGTATGATTATAAAAACATGTTCCTAGACAACTCTGTAACACAATGTAGCACAAACCTTCAGTTATTTCTTAAGGATCACTTGGGCTGGCTGTGCCTCCGAATCTGATCGCCTCACAGGATATATTCTAATTTTTGATCCTCCAGAGATACTGATATAAGAACAAAGAATTAGGAGGGACTGGCCCTGGCAGACCTGATAAAGACCATCTGTTAAACTGGTGTTTCCATGGTCACTATCATTACTAATGATAACTCTAAAAAAACTCCAATTTAAGGCAGAACGCTAGTGTAGCCGTTAGCGTAATGCTATTACGGCACTAGCGACCCGGGTTCATTTCCACTGCTGTCTGTAAGGAGTTTGCACGTTCTCCCCATGACCAGTCTCCTTCCATATTTCAAAGACCCGACGGTTCCAGGGAAAATTGGTCGCATGGTGTAATTGGGCTGTGCAAGCTCTTTGGGCTGGAAGTATCTGTTACCATGCCGTAAATAAATAAATGAAGATAAATAAAATAAAAATAAATTAATTTACTTAACTGAATTTAAAATTTCTAGCTGCTTTGATGGGATCCAGACTCAAACCTTCATTAACCTCTATGTTACCAATCCCCAAACTATTCTACTGTTTCCAGTGATGAATCTAAATTTACTCAGCAGTGGAAATATATATCACATCATCTGACTAGTTATGTTTATCCTCTACTAATATCATGGAAGTTTTTTCCATTCATTGCTCTGTAGATATTTGATATCCTTCCCTAAAATTACCTTTCCCAAGGGATTGTGATAATTAAAATAATCCCTGGAGTTCCTTAATAATATGAGCAAGCATTTTAATGTCCTTCAATGTTTCAGCATTTTAAGTAGTCGTAAATAGATTTTTTAAAATAAACAGTTTTCTGTATTTTCTGTGCATGTTTGTGGAATAAAAAATGTCATATAGGAAATTATGAACTGCTTTACTATTTCAAAGAGCAGTATGTGGACCTTAAACATGAAGAATGTCTGTGATCAGTAAATACTTTGAAATTTCATATAAATAGTTTGCAAGATTCTCAACTTTAATCATTTTTAATTGGTTGCTTGCAATATTAGGCAAAGTATTATATGATTTGGCTGTATCATTTAATTATGCTCCAACAACTTATTAGACAAGCATTTTGACTGACTTTGGTTGCTCCATCCACCACTCACTGTGCCCACTTGAACTGTTTTACCAAGTTCCCCATTCTCCAGTTTTCTGAACATTTCTCTTTTTTGATGTGGTGCTTCCACTGTGCTGGCAACTTTCTGAAGTCTTGTCCAAGTAGCAGCACTTCATGAATGAATTGGTACACTCTGTGACAATGCTGAAGAGTGTATCAGCTTAAGCAAGTCACTCATTTGGCATCCACAATGTAGTTATTTCTGGCAGAACTCATGAGAACTTGATTAAACTGTTTCCTTCTACAACTCTTGAAAGGTGAACCACTGTCCTTTAAGAAAACTCACTTTTTTCAATATGTATTACTCTAAGAAATCAATTCAAAAGAAAGATGGCATCTTGTTGTCTTGTGTCATCGTGCTGGCTGGGTTACCATTTACTTTACAAAATTAATGAACAAACCAGGAAGAAACTGCATGAGAGAACTATTTGAATTACACTTTTATTGGTAACTGGTTAATATTGTCACATGTACTGTGATACAGTGAAAAGCTTTGCTTTGCATACATCCATACATTGAAGAGAAAAATGCATAAAAAATTCCATTACAGGAACAAATCAGTGCAGGCAAGACCACAATGAGGTAGAGTGTGAGGTCAAGAGTCCTTCTTTTCATACTAGGGGACTGTTCAGTAGTCTTATAACAGAGGGACAGAAGCTGACACTACGCACTTTCAGGCTTCTGTATCTTCTGACTGATAAGAGAGAATACCAAGATGGAGTGGTTATTTAGTTGCTCTACTGAGGTAGCAAGAAGTGTTGAGAGAGACCACGGAGAGGCAGTTCCTTTTTGTGATGCGGCTGCAATTCTCAGTGGACCTGGGCAGAGTATTTGTCATATCAAGCTGTGATGCATCAAGGTAAGATGCTTTCTATGGTAAATATATAAAAATCGGTGGGGTCAATGGGGACACGCCAAATTTCCTTTGCCTCCTGAGGAAGTAAAGATGTTGTTCTGCTTTCTTGGCCGTGATGTCTGTGTGGTTGGACCATGTGAAGCTACCGGTGATGTTTACACTCAGAAACATACAGCTCTCGACACTCATTAATATACACAGAAGGATGTGCTCTGCACAGATTCCTGAAGGCAATGATGAGCTCTTTTGCTTTGCTGGCATTAAAGGGAAAGATTGTTGTCATGACACCATGTTACTGACTCTCCGATTTCTTCCTCTACTCTGGCTTATCGCTATTTGAGATTCGGCCTACTACAGTGGTGTCATCTGCAAACTTGTAGATGGGGTCAGAGCAGAATTTGGCCACACAGCTGTGAGTGTAAAGGGAATAAATTCAGGGCTGAGGGATATCTGTATTGAGGATAACCCTGCTGCCATTGCTTACTGATTGTACTTAACATGATTAAGGAGAGAGCCAAGATATTTAAGGAGAATTTCAATATCTATTACCTTTGGAATAATTCTGTAAGAGAAATGCAATAAATATTCAGAAACAGTGACTTTATTTTAGTTTCAGTATGTCATAGTGCCCCTAAAAAAGATACCCACAAGTTTTGTGCAAAGTTTAAAATGATCACGGCATTTTCAAGTGAGACAAATTTGTAACTATATTAAGTTTCAGTCAGTTCAAGTGATTTTCTTTGATTTATCTGCAGATGTTGCAAGTGTGTGGTGGGCTTGAGCACTGGCAGCAATTTTGGGATTTCCAATTAAACTGAGCTTCCTAGGAAATTCTCAGGCTTGCTGCCTGTTTCACTGCGTGATGATGGTGAATACCAAACATTTTTATCACCATCACCACTGAGGCATCCTGCATATGAGCATGGCATTATTTGGAAACAGATGCTGGAGATTGCAGATGCTGGAGTCTGGAGCGAAAAAAAAAACAGACTTCTGGAAGAACTCAGTGAGTCAAGCGTTATTTGTGGAAGCAAAGAGATGGATGACGTCTTGTATTTGGACAGGGGTTGCCGGGAGTGGAAGGAGAAGATAGCCAGTTAGTTAGAGGTGAAAGGGAGGGGTGAGACAGAGGTTGATGGGTGAAAGGTGGAACCAGGGAAGGTGGGCAATGATGGGCAGATAGGTCCAGGCGGGGAAGGGGGGCAGTGTTGATACAATGTCTGAAAGGTATCGGAGGATCCAGATAAGGAAAGGATGATAGGCAGATGGAAACAGGTGGGAAAAGGGGGTAGAGAAAGGTGAAAGGCAGAACCAGGTAAGAGAGGGGTGATGGGAAAATGGGGGAGAGGTCAGGAAAGATGAAGCAAGGGAGAAGAAACCCAAGTGGACAGAATGTGGGTGATGGGCTCTTCAAAATCAGTAGGATGAAGCGTAGATTAGTTGACTGTTGTGCAGAACACCTGTGCTCTGTTCACAGAGCATATCTTGAGCTTGCTTTTGTGTGCCTTATCAAGTCCTTTCCTATCCCATAGCAACCTACCTGCCCTCAGCATTTGCCATGATCATGGTGAGGCCAAATGCAAAGGAAAAGAATAGCACCTCATATTCTGCTTGGGTAGCCTACAGCTTAGTGCTATAACATTGAATTTTCCAATTTGAGGCAACCCATTCCCCTGTTTTGCTTTCCCACTGCCATCAGTCCACTCAGGATTTCTTTCTCTCTCTTTCTTTACCATTTCATCTACCCACTCATAACAAAACTCATCATCCTCTCCCACATAGTTCTACCTGCCCATCACCCACATACCTATCTATCTGTGTTCTTCTCCCGTGGTTCAGCTTTCATATCCTCTCTTCCACCTGAAACCACCTGCCCATCATCCTTCCCCTCGCTGATTCCACCTATCACCTACCAGCCGCTGTCTCACCCCTCCCTCTCACTCCTATGTACGAATCCTTCCCAGTTACAGAACCTGGAAAGTTGCAAGTTGGAGTTGGGGCCACAATCCGATTATCGTGTCAGCAGAAGATGCCAGTAGCCCCATAGTGGCTGACAAATCCATCCTGCCAGCCTCCCAAATGCTCACTTGTAAGTATGTGAATCGTAAGTATGTGAAGTTGGGTGTTTGTAACCTGGAGAGGACTTGTACTAGTTATCTTCCCTCTACACACTCAGCTCTGACAGAGGGTCTCAACCTGGCTATCTGCCCCTCAGTCCTGACACAGGGTCGCAACCAGAAACGGAGACTATCTTTTTCCTCCACAGATGCTCTTGACCCCTTCAGCTCAGCCAGTAGGTTCTTGTACATTATTTGGCATCTTTGACAAAACTTTGGCTCTGACTGAAGGGTATGAGTAGCCCTTTACAAGTAGAGGTAATAACTTTCTGTGCTCTCTCTTTCTTTCTCTCTCTGTCCCTCTCTCACTCTTTTTCTCTGTCTGTCTTTCTCTCTGTCTTTTTTTTCTGTCTGTCTGTCTGTCTCTCTTTCTGTTCTAAGGTTCAGATTATGGCATTATGTTCATGAACAGAACCCCAAAAAATTTATCCTTAATGACTGAAAGATCTGATTTATTTTGATTAACATGTGCAGACAACATCATAACTATAGAAGAGCAATTACCTTGTTATGAGCTCCTTTATATTTATTGAATTTACCTTAGGAAATATCCCCACCGTATGCTGTCACTAAACTTTTTTAATGCAGCATATGTTAAATACTATTTCCTGAAGTTTTGGACTGCTAGGGGATATTGCTGGATATTAGCACTGGTTTTGATTTGTTTTCTTTTGTCTTCCCCAAGCAGACTTGTCTGAATGATAAACACTGGCACTGCTTATATATTTGCCTCAGAATAAACAAAAGTGCTTTCAGAGAAGTTTAAGGTTAGCTCCAAACCCCAGGCCAGAAAATGTGGAAATAACTATAGTGCAAGATCCAGTATTATCAATAAATACTCGCATTACTGGGAAGAACGAAGGTGAATGGGGCACTGATGTTGTTTCTTCATGAAAGTCACCTTTGTGTTGATGGTCTAGGTGAGAATTTGAGTTCTCTGTATTTTTCAGTAACAAATGTGAGTTATATGTACTGTGTGATGTACCTTGGCCCATGGAAGCATTGTTTCATTTGGAGGTATACATCTATATGGTTGAATTAAGATAAACTTTAGCTTGAACTTGAAGTTGATCTCTCATTAGTGCCCTGTGTTGTAGGTGAAAATACTTCTTCAATCTATCCTACGTAAGACTATTGTTGCTTTCCATATTAGCATATCGCTGGTAGGTTGGAATCTACCCTTCCTTCCTCTGCCATGTTGCATGGTACCAACCACCTCCCTGCATCGCCAGGTGGTGCATGTGAATGATCCCACTGATATCTTCTGGAGAGCTATCCAATCATCCTTGGTGTACTGGTCAATAGAGCACTTCATTCTATTCAGCACATCTACAAGAAGTGTTGCCACAGGAAAGCAGCATCCATCATCAAGGACCTCCACCATCCAGGCCATGCTCTCTTCTCACTGCTACCATTGTGAAGGACATACAGGAGCCTTAGGAACAGTATTACCCAGTTTCAGGAACAGTTATTATCCTTCAACCATCTCTTAAACCAAAGGGAATAACTTCACTTATCTCAACACTGAACTGATCCTACGACCTATGGAATCACGTTCAAGGACTCTACAACTCATGTATATCTATCTATCTACAGTAAGTGTTCTCTTGCATTTCTTCTACTCCTCGAGCACCTCATTTGTTCCCTCCTGCCTATACCAGCTGTATACCTCGTTCTTTTTCTTAACCAGGGCCTCAATATCTCCTGAAAACCAGGGTTCCATAAACCTGTTATCCTTGCATTTTATTCTGATGGAAACATACAAACTCTGTACTCTTAAAATTACACTTCTGAAGGCCTCCCACTTACCAAGTACATCATTGTCAGGAAACAACCTGTCCCAATCCACATCTTGTCAGATCCTTTTTGATACCATCAGAATTGGCCTTTCTCCAGTTTAGAAACTCAACCCGAGGACCAGACCTATCCTTTTCCCTAATTACATAGAAACTAATGACATTATGATCAGTAGATGCAAAGTATTCCCCTATGCAAACATTTGTCACCTGCCCTGTCTTATTCCTTAATAGAAGGTCTAGTTCTACACTCTCTTGAGTTGGGACTTCTATATACTTATTAAGGAAGTATTCCTGAACAGATTTGACAAACTATTTTCCATCTAGCCATTTTACATCATGGGAGTCCCAGTCAATATGTGGAAAGTTAAAATCACCTACTATAATAACCTTATGTTTCTTGCAAGACTGCGATCTCTCTACAAATTTGTTCTTCTAAATACCGCATACTGTAGGATGGTCAACAATATAATCCCATTCACATGGTCATATCTTTCTTAATACTCAGTTCTACCCATAAAGCCTGACTAGGCGAGCTCTCCAGTCTGTCCTGACTGATCACTACTGTGACATTTTCCCCAACTAGTAATACCAATAGTGAAATGGAGAAGATGGCGGCACGCCGCGCGTGCGCAGCTCTCCGGTGAAAAATGATATGGTATCCGTTAAATAGGGGCCGTGGACAATTCTGATTTGATGGAGAATGGACGTGAAAGCACAGGGGAACATCAGGAGAAATTTCTGAAGCGCCCGTTCGCTGCTGTCGTTACTGTGTGGTCGGGAATCTTCCGAAGGGTAGGCCTCAAAGTCCCCGGCCTTGTCTGCTTTTGGCGACCGAGAAGGAGGTCGAATTGTTCGGACAGAGATGGTGCTCAGTACTCAGTGTCGGAGAGCTGATCAGACCTCGAAGTTTTCAGATGAATCAGAGTCGGATTGTGGTCGGCATGGCAGGGAGAGCTTTTCCTCCTTCTCCTGTCTGCGTGAGATGTGGGACATTTGAGAAACTTTGAACTTTACTGTGCTCACTGACTTCTTCATCAAGTTATGGTATTGTGCACTGTTGTAACTATATGTTATAATTATGTGGTTTTGTCAGTTTTTTTCAGTCTTGGTCTGTCCTGTGTTTTGTGATATCACACCGGAGGAAATAATGTATCATTTCTTAATGCATGCATTACTAAATGACAATAAAAGAGGACTACGTGTCTTCATAATCATCACCTTTGTTCTATCATGTTTAATAAACCAACGCTCCAGAATATTGAGCTGCCATTCCATCCTCTCCTGAAACCAGGTCACACTAATGGCTACAACATCATGATCCATAGGTTAAACTCATCTGCCTTTCCTGCAATACTCCTTGCATTGAAATATATGCAGCTCAGAACAGTAGTCCCACCATGTTCTACTTTTTGACTCCTGACTTTGTATGTAGGCTTCACAACATCTTTCTCCACTATTACTCCACTGTTTTGGTGTTCTGGCTTTCAGCCCCTTGCAACTCTAGTTTAACCCACCCCCCCCCACTCTCCGTGGTATTTGCAAGCCTTCCCGCTAGGATATTAATCTCCCTCACGCTCACTGCCATTTGTCACAGGAAGCAGTCCAGAGATTACTACCCTGGAGGGTGTGCTTTTCAGCTTTCTGCTCAACTCCCAACACTCACACTTCAGGACCTCCTTCCTTCTCCTACCTATGTCGCATGTACTGATATGTACCACGACTTCTGGTTGTTCACCCTCTCTCTTTAGAATACTGTGTACATGATCCAAGACATCCCTGTCCCTGGCACCTGGGTGGCAACATACCATCCAGGTGTCTCTTTCACATCCAACAGATCTACTTTCTGTTCCCCTAACCAATAAATCCCCTATCACTACAGCTTGCCTTTTCTTCACACTTCCCTTCGGACCCACAGAGCCAGATTCAGTGCCAGAGACCCGTTTGCTGTGGCTTCTCTCTGGTAAGTTGTCCCCCCCCCCCCCAACAGTATCCAAATTGGCATACTTATTATTAAGGGGAACAGCCGCAGGAGTACTCTGTACTGGCTGCCTTTTTGCTTTCTCTCTCTTCACTGTCACCCAGGGACCTGCCTTCTACAGTTTAAGGGTGACTATCTCCCTGTAACTCCAACCTATAACATCCTTATGTTTCCATATGAAACAAAGGTCATCAAACTGCCTCTTGAGTTCCTTAACACGGTCTCTAAGGAGTTGCAGCTCAGTGCACTTCATGCAGATATAGTTATCGGGGAGATTGAAGGGCCTCCTAAAGTTCCCACATCCCACAAAGGGAACATACAACTAACTTTGGACCTATTCTCAGAGCACTAGCTATGTAGTAACAGCGTAAAAAAACTACTGGAAACTTACTTAGAGCCTCTGTCTGTGCTTGCCCAAGTCTTCTGAGCCAAAGTGAACCACTCTAACCCTGCCCCACTTACACAATGGCAGCTTCAACACTGGCTGTTCCACCTAAACCACCTTTCCTTTTATCTTCTCACTTCCAATGAGACTTGCCCTTTTCAAACGGCTCCCGTCCTGCAAGATATGGCTCTCTTACTCACTACTTCAAACAGTGACAGGTATCTTGATAGTTTTAGGGCAAACTTTGTTAACTGGAGTACACTGTGGGTTTCATAGCAGCAAGAACTAGAACTGTTTATCCTATCATCGTGAAGAGGAAAGAACTGCTCATCATTAATCAATTGCAGTGTATTGCCCCTCACGCTATTCAATTGGGAAATTATAAACAATGCATTGAAAAGCTGGTACTGGTTGTAGCTAAACATCTTGTTGGAGGAGTATTCACATACCAGAGGAAATTCCATTTGGTTTTGGTTGTCTGGCAAGAAACTCATTCTATTTTGCTGAGAACAAACTTTGAGTTTTTTAAAATAAAAGATTATCTCATGTCTCTTCCATTAAAACATTTGGCAGTATCGTTAATGCGACTCTCCCAGGCTGGGAAACAGCACTTCCCATTTCCCTACTGAAATGTCATGTGCAAGATGTTCCTGCAGAGAGTTGAGAACCCAGAAGCTGGGTACTAATTCATCATTCAAAGCTGCCGTGGTGGAAAGTTCCTTACCTTAAGCTCTGACTACATCGTCATACTTATATCTATGTGCTAATATTGGTCCTGAATTTTTCACACCTGTTAACACTATATACCTTTTAGTAGCACCCAGCATTTCCCCTCAATGGCCAACACATTTGCTGTGCTTATCAGTTTTACATACACTGTATATGCAGCACACGCCAACAAGTTAAATTGAAGAAAGATGACTTTTTCATAGGCTTTGTTAAAGTTTTGTGCAATATATGGTGTCATAATTGATTGGAATGTTTCAGCTGGTTAACATTTTGGACATGGACTTTTAGACCCTCTGAGGAATTATTCTAAAAGCTAAGGATCACTGAGCAACTCTTTATGAGGCTTTACCCTGGTTGCTTAAGAGTGCACAGAGATACACAGAAGGTCAGTGAGGTTACTTGCAGAATGACATGTTATATATCAAATCAGATGTTTTAGATTATAAACGCACTATAATTTGGGTCTGGTGATAACAGAAAACAGGCCAAAATAATAATATGGAATGTTTATAGAGCCACTGATCTGTCATGTTTACATCCATGTGTAACATCTGGATTGCAAATGTCCTTCCCGTACATTGATAAGCCTGTCCACTTGAACAGAGAACAAACTGATCCAAATGTGTTTATCATTATGTAGCTATTAAAATAGGCTTTGTTTTCCATATGATGCTCTAAAACATGTGCAGCATTTAATGTAACTTTACTTAAATGCATAGCTTTACTGGGTGATTACTTCGGGTTAGCACCTCCCATCTGTTCATTGTAAATCTTGAGCATTTTTTGTTAAAATGTCAAATCCATCCACTTGGTTCTACAAATAATTTAACACTCACAAAGTTATTTTTTTCTGGGTCCTGACAAGAAGAGTTTATTTCTTCCCTGCCTTTGTGATTTATTACTACATTTGCCGAGGTCTCCCTGGGGACTTTCTTTGACATCCTACAAATATGTATACTAGTGTTATTCCATGCAGCAGTTCTCTTCGAGTTGCGTTTGCTTTGTGTTTGGCCTCTTGGAAATGACTGGACCATTTGCACTTGTTCTATATTTCTCATAGCAGATTTCCAATTGTTAACTCACAATGAAAATGAAGGCCCTGATTTTAAGCTGACATTAGTTTCTAAGATGGTGACAGTTTGAAACTCACCTGCTGCTGCCAAAAATAACTCAGTTACTTTAATTCCCAGCTCATATTTATAATTCCACCAGCTGGTTTCACATCTGATTCACCGATCTTCCTGGAAATCCCTGCATCTGGATTATCAGGTTCTGTTCCATTACTTGCACATGCACCTGTTAATCAAAACTGTTCTCTATTCAAATCACAAGCTAGAAAATTAACCACTGGATTCCAGGCTAGTGCCCCAATATTAAGGGACGTTCTTTGCTTTGGCAGTGCTATCTTTTCATTTGAAAAGATTTCATGGTGACTAGTGGTGTCCCACAAGGATCTGTTCTGGGACCTCTACTTTTCGTGATTTTTATTAACGACCTGGATGTGGGGGTAGAAGGGTGGTTTGGCAAGTTTGCAGATGGCACAAAGGTTGGTGGTGTTGTGGATAGTGTAGAGGATTGTCGAAGGTTGCAGAGAGACATTGATAGGATACAGAAGTGGACTGAGAAGTGGCGGATGGAATTTAACCCGGAGAAGTGTGAGGTGGTACACTTTGGAAGGACAAACTCCAAGGCAGAGTACAAAGTAAATGGCAGGATGCTTGGTAGTGTGGAGGAGCAGAGGGATCTGGGGGTACATGTCCACAGATCCCTGAAAGTGGCCTCACAGATGGATAGAGTAGTTAAGAAAGTTTATGGGGTGTTAGCTTTCATAAGTCGAGGGATAGAGTCTAAGAGTCGCCATGTAATGATGCAGCTCCATAAAACTCTAGTGAGGCCACACTTGGAGTACTGTGTCCAGTTCTGGCCGCCTCACTATAGGAAAGATGTGGAAGCATTGGAAAGGGTACAGTGGAGATTTACCAGGATGCTGCCTGGTTTAGAGAGTATGCATTATAATCAGAGATTTAGGGCTTTACTCTTTGGAGAG